>NC_081411.1:706349451-706619451 GCF_030272615.1 Cryptomeria japonica | reverse complement strand
TAAAGCATTTACATTATCATTTACAAGCAATTAGGGTTTACTTTCTAGGTTGCTCTAGTTTGCTTTCTTGCATTTAAGGACCTTGCACACACACTAGGTTTGCACACACAATACATTTTACAATACAACTTGGCTATTCGTGGAGGTGGAAATCACCGAAGCGGGGGTTTGACTAAGGCAAAACCCTATATAGCCACCCACCACACCTTTTCAGATATAAGTGCAGGTTTCGGAATTCGGACGACGCCGCAAGTTACAGATCCGAAAGAAGCAGATGGAGACCGAACTTCACACCAAGTTTCAGAGCAAAAGACCAGGAAAGGGGCATGGGGCACCTTGGTCCTACCAGGATAGGGGCACTGGGTACCCTGGTCCCTGGGACAGGGGCGCTGGGCGCCCTGGTCCTTCTGACAGCAGTTTTTCAGGATTTTTGACAGCTTTGCAAAACAGTAGTTTCCAGAGCAGTTTCAGGGGCAGAATCAGGACAGTGGTGCCTGCACCCTCGTCCCAAACATTTTCACTCAGATTTTAACACCAGGTACACATTTTCATTCTTGCCTTGTCCTTGTGTTTACAACTTTCCATTGTTTAAGTTCAATTCTGCAATCTTGTTATTAGTTCATACTTGCATTTTGGGATTAGGGTTTGAACTTACATCATTTGATCTTACAATTTCAACAAGGGAATATAAATCCTAATAGATATCCCGTGGCTCTCTCTTTCACAAAAAGAAGTAGCCAATTGTGCGATATCTCTAGGCTCTTTCGTATTCCGTAATGTGTGTCAAAAGGTAGGATTAGGGCATGTTAACCTAGTCTCATTTTTTCCCCTACACATTTTGGTGAACCCGACGTGAATCTATCATTGCTTCCTCTTGCATTGCATTTGTTAGATCTAGATCTAGATTTAGTGTGTTTTCATTTCATTTTCATTAAAAAGAAAAAAAAAAAAGTGTGTTTCTTTGCATTGTGTGTTTAAATTTTATGCAATTTCAAAATGTCAGATTTTTATTTGCAAGATGTTCATAATTGTGATGATTATGAGTTAGATGAAGCTTTAGATGAATTTTTGAAACCTAAATATACCAAGCCTTCATTTTACCAAAAACTCATAAACATTGTTACTATGCCATTTCGTTGTGATGAGAAAGATAAGTTGAATGATTCCTCTCGAGGGTACATTCCTATCAGCTCTTCCACTAAATCTAGTAACATGTTTGTTTTCAATGATCCCCTCTATGAAGAGATGTTTCCTTTTGAATCAAAAGATAAAACTTTTAATAGATATGATCATGCTTTGTTAGATGATGCCCTTGATAAATTCTCCCTTCATGAGGATCCTTTTGTGCAAGAAGACGACATTGTCCCTACATTTCCTAGTGATGGCATTTCCTTTTCCAACAAAATTCCCACTAGAGATGATGAATTAATGATAAATGCTTACCCTTCTCCTAAAGTTTGTCTTACCCATAAGCATCCCTTAGAGAAAGAAGATGAAATAATAAGCAATTTCCTTAATTCTCTCTCCCCTAAAGATCATATTGAACATATTTTGAGGAAAGAGGATGAGTTTAACACATTTATTGATGCTCTCCCTCCTAAGGATGAGGAATTAATAAACAATGTTATCTCCTCTCCCGAAATTGACAATACTTCAAACATTCCTTTCAATAACCTCACTATTTGGGATGAACCATTAGAAGAAGGTATATATTATTCTCTACCCCTAGCCAAAGGGGATGAAATCAAGATTGGAAACTCCCTTGATAGTTTCTCCCCTTCCTTGAATCTCAATTATTCTCCCTCTAAAAATAAAGCATCTCCCTCTCCTCAACTTGGTTCTACTCATAAGAAAACCCTAGTTCAAAGCAAGATGGTTAACATTTCTTTCAAAGATCTCCCTCTCAAAAGTGAGACTTTAGAGAGTAGTGTTGATCCTTCTCCTAGAGAGTTTATTCCCCATGTAGATCCTGTGATGATAAAGGATGATATGACCTTTCCTAGTATTACTCTTCCTACTAGAACATCAATGCCTACCCCTTGTCTCTCTCCTAAAATTGATTTAATCCATGATGAGATTTTAGTGCAAGAGAAGACTATCAACAATTCTTCCAACACTTTTGTTCATTCCCTTAAACCATCCTCAATCAATTTGATACATGTAAATGAAACACCTAACAAACCTCTCTTCACTGTCCAAGGTGCTTGTCCTTCTCAAAATTCTCAACCTTTAAATAAGCCTATCTTAGTGGTTCAAGGTGGTTATGCTAATGATTCTTTTTTCACTCCTAACAAACCTATTATTACTATGCAAGGAGGTTATTCTACTAAGAGCCCTTATGAGTATGCTAAGCAACTGACTAGAGAGAGTTATCATGCGGTTGCTCATACCTATAACACAAGAAACAATAGGCAACCTAATCCTCCTCTAGTTATCCCAACTTCACTTCCTCCTTCCCAACCTATTCTTCCTCAAGCTCCTCATATTTCACAAGTTCTTGGTAAGGAATATGATCTCATAGAGCAACTTAAAACTACCCCTGCTAAGATATCCCTTTGGGATTTGATCCAAACTTCTTCTGCTCATCATGGAATGTTACAAGATGCCTTGAAAGATTTGAATGTTCCTCCACCTAATACATCTAGTAATATAGTGTCTTTGGTTAACTCTGTGATGAATCCTAATGCTCAAATTGTGTTTACCCAAGATGAGTTGCCTACTAGTGAAATTCAACAACAATACGATCCCTTGATGATTGTGGTTATCATAAATGACACTGCTATAAGACGAACACTGGTAGATAATGGCTCTGGCCTTAATGTGTGTAGCATTAATCTATTGCATAAGATGAATGTGGATACATCCCTTATTGAGCCTGACTCTCATCCCATTCGAGGCTTTGATAATGTTGCTAAGTCTTCATTAGGTATTATCACCTTACCCATCACAGTGGGACCTGTTACTTTGCCTACTCCTATCCATGTTATGTCGGGAAATCTAACATACAACTTGTTATTAGGGAGACCTTGGATTCACAGTATGCAAGCTGTCCCCTCTACATTGCATAGACAAGTTAAATTCATTTATAACAATAAGACATATACCTTGATAGGTGACACTAATCTCCAAGCTTGTTTGCAAACATCTAAGCCTTCCTCTTCTAGTGATGACTCTTTGAACAAGATACCTATGGATGAATCATCATCCTATGATAGTCAAAATTATTTGGATGAGTCTAAAGCTCCTGAAGAAGATCCTTCTCGACTTGAATCTACACATGAAGAGGCTTTTGATCCTGAGAAGGTTCTCGCAGAAGATGATTGGGGATCTCTTGACTTTAATCCCACCTTTGTAGGTGAGTATAGGGTTCCTCCTAGAGAGCTTAAATTTAAAAAGAAGGAAGAAACTAGAGATCAATCAATCTTACTTGAACCTATGAGCAATAATTTTGTGGCCGCTTCTCAAACTTCTTCTCCTCACACCTCTAATTATGAAGAGTTTGATTCTTTGTCTTATGAAAAACCACCTTCTCTTCCTGAGATGGCTGATCGTTATGGTCGTCGTTTTCGCATTTTTGCTAAGCATGGGTATCATGGAAATGGTTGTGGCGCTCATGAACAAGGGATAAAAGTTCCTCTAGAGACTAATTTTCACAATTATGCCTTTGGACTCGGCTATAATCCCTGCAAATGCACTAAAGCATCTAAAAGACCATCTCTTAATGTGAATGCTATATTTAGTAGTGATGAATCATCTTCTACTTCTACCAACTCTCATTCTCCTCATAAGGAAATCTTGGCGGTGAACAAATATCTTTATGACTCCCCTCAAATTTCTAAATCCACTTATGAATCTTTATCTCCTATTCATCATAAAGTCCTTTCCTCTAGGGATAAGGCTCTAATAAATTACACTCATCCCTCTTCTAAGATTTCATGTGACTTTTCTTCTTCAATTTTTATCATTTTATACATGTTTTTGATCTCACTTATAGTTGAGCATTTAGCATGTCATATTCAAATACCTCATTCAGTATATCATGTCTTTAAATAACATTAATGGCTATTATGTTGCTCATCATTATGTGACATTGGTAGCTCATTTACTGGGGGCTCATTGTCATTCATGATGGTACAATTTCAAGTGCAATCATATTTTTTGAAGCAACATAATAGCCTAATTTTCTTGTTCCTATGGGGACAAGAGTGATTTCATACATCTCTTCTTTTGCTTATGTCCAAATCTCTCCCTAGAAGATTTTGTAAGTCCTTCTCATTGTCCTTATCCTTGGGAGGCAATGATCTTTCCTTATTTTTATCTAAGGATCCACTTTTTCCTATTTTGTGGATGGTGTGAACTTTATTACTTGATGTTATTCCTTGTATGCATTTGTTGATGTTTGTTCAAGGATTCTCTCTTACAAGAGGTGTAAGTCCTTGACTACAATCTCTTTTGCACTTGGTAAAATACATCCATAACGAATTCACTCTCCTAATTGGGTTAAAAAGAGCATCATCCTTCATTAAGAATCACTTTCACCTCGCAAAAGAAGGAAGTATTGCATTCTTATTCTCTTCTTTGTCTTATTCTAGAAGATGTTATATTTGTCTAAGACAATTTCTCTCAAGGATAGGTGTCTTTTGTACAAAGATCTCTTCTCCTCTAAGGATCTCCTCTACACATACTATAGGATATCCCTTCTCAACTATCTTATCCTTGCTTAAAGAGTGCAAAACTCTCTTGCTTGGATCTATGACATTGTTGCATTTTTGGGGTATCTTCTTTTGTGATGAAGGTAGGTATCCTTGTTCTACTTTGCTTATGACATAAACATTACACTTTTTGAGCAATGGGTCATTCTCCGAACCAGAGCACAGACTCTTAGAGTGAGATGTCTCCATTTTCTTTTATGCAAGGTGATCATTCTCAGAACCAGAGCACAAACTCTTAGAGTGAGATGTCACACTTTTGTACTATACAAATATAGGTTATAGCATACTCGGGCATAGACTCCTATGAGGTGCTTCTAACCTCCCTTACACACACATGCATGAGGTTGAGTGGAACTAGCGGCATAAGGCTAGACTTTCTCACTCTCCTCCCTTACATGGATCACCTAGACAGACTCTAGGGGTTAGTTTTCCATGTCCTTTTCCCATGGATCACCTAGACAAAATCTAGGGGCGAGAAGTCCATGTTTTCTCTCTCACTATTCTTCTCATGGATCACCAATGTGTGTATTCATGCTTTTTTCCTTTCTTTTCTTCTCTTTGCATTTTGTTTCCATTTACATCCTTCATCTTGTGTTAGAGAACTCTCAAATCCTCACACTCTTTGTTGTGTTGGAATTGAGATTTAGTCCTCTTTCTTACCAAATGATTCTCCATTAGTTTTTGATCTCATATCAAATCTTCTTGTGAGCATTTGTCATCAATATTCTTTAACAATTCGAAGTGGTAAACATGATACCCTGTTTCAACTCACTAAAATTAGCAAGCCGAAACAGGGGGGGGCATATAGCTACCCTCGAATTTTCATCACCTTCCTTAGTAAGCATTAGGTGATTTTGTGATCTAACGTGTGTTTTGTAGGGTGCGGTTCCTAACTGTGTACTGCAGATACCGCTGGGGGCTTCGTTCGACAGACTTATGGATATATCCTTTTTCAAATAATGTTTACTTTTCTGTACTTTAGCTTGCATATGCACGTAGTGTTCATATGACTGCTAAAGTGGGGGCTAAATGTAGCATCGTAAATTGTACGCACTTGCTAGGGTGGTACAATTTCACACCTAGTTTAGCACCCGCCTTGGCGCATTTTGTATTTTGCATTGCATTTCCCCTTTAGCACTTAATTAATCAAATTAATTAGGTCTAAGGTTCTATTTTATCATCTCCCACATCATAAAGTTGGGCCCTTTCATTAAAGTGTGCCCTTTTCATTTTATTCCTCCTTTACATCATTTAATCAAAAACCCTAATTAGGTCCTATTTTGAACTTGGGGGCTTGATTTCGGGGGTCAAAACATCTCGAAATCACCTGTAACTTCGGGATTCTCTCTAAAATCATCATATCTGACGGCCCTGAAAATTTGGTGAAAAGTTGTCGGGACCATGGCGCCCGGAGAGGACCATGGTGCCCGGAGTGCACATGGTCTCGGACATTTTTTCTGAAATTTTAGGAGCGCGATCCAATCATAAAATAAAGCTTAACCCCAAGAAATTGGTGGGATATTCAATCTCTAGGTCGGCCAAAAGTCAAAATTAAGACCTAGGGTTTCATATATAAGAGCTCTCTTTCTTCATTTGAAAGGATGGGAATTTTGGCTTTTGAGGACCTTCTATGTAGCGAAAGAGCAGATCTTTGAAGACTTCAATAACATTCAACTTCCATCCATCAAGCATTCATCAATTTCATTCATTTAGGGCTTGGGAGACATTGAAGAACAATATGAGATTATCGACTGAAGATTGGCTTGTACTCCTCCCTTGAGGGTTGGGTATGATTTCATGTTGTTTTCATGTCTTTGCATAAGCTTCAATATATCCTTTATTCATGCTTTAGATCACTTTGCATCTTGATTTAGAGCCTTTACATTATCATTTACAAGCAATTAGGGTTTACTTTCTAGGTTGCTCTAGTTTGCTTTCTTGCATTTAAGGACCTTGCACACACACTAGGTCTGCACACACAATACATTTTACAATACAACTTGGCTATTCGTGGAGGTGGAAATCACTGAAGCGGGGGTTTGACTAAGGCAAAACCCTATATAGCCGCCCACCACACCTTTTCAGATATAAGTGCAGGTTTCGGAATTCGGACGACACCGCAAGTTACAGATCCGGAAGAAGCAGACGAAGACCGAACTTCACACCAAGTTTCAGAGCAAAAGACTAGGACAGGGGCATGGGGCGCCCTGGTCCTGCCAGGACAGGGGCGCTGGGCACCCTGGTCCTTCTGACAGCAGTTTTTCAGCATTTTTGACAGCTTTGCAAAACAGCAGTTTCCAGAGCAGTTTAAGGGGCAGAATCAGGACAGTGGCGCCCGCGCCCCCGTCCCGAACATTTTCACTCAGATTTTAACACCAGGTATGCATTTTCATTCTTGCCTTGTCCTTGTGTTTACAACTTTCCATTGTTTAAGTTCAATTCTGCAATCTTGTTATTAGTTCATACTTGCATTTTGGGATTAGGGTTTGAACTTACATCATTTGATCTTACAATTTCAACAAGGGAATAGAAATCCTAATAGATATCCCGTGGCTCTCTCTTTCACAAAAAGAAGTAGCCAATTGTGCGATATCTCTAGGCTCTTTCGTATTCCGTAATGTGTGTCAAAAGGTAGGATTAGGGCATGTTAACCTAGTCTCGCTTTTTCCCCTACATAGTATATATATGTATGTATATATATATGTATGTATATATATGTATATATATACATATATATATATATATATAAATTAATATATATGGATTTATGTAGATATACAAATATTTATATCTATTATTCATATATATATATACAATTTAGATTCATATACACATAAATATACTTATATATTTATAACTATTCACGAGAAATTTTAAACATATATTCAAATATATTAATATACAATTTATAATCATATTTATATAAGTTATCACATATTTATATACACTCTGCTTATTAAATAATAAAAAATTTAACCTTCCTAAGAATATGATAATCATTATCTCTTCGGATGGGGATACAACTGTATAAAAAATCAAACTCTTAATTAAAGCGCTCGATCATCATTACAAATTTGATCTCAGAGATATTTGGACCATTATGACAGGTTAGTGTCCCGATGAGAAGGGCATTTGCTGGCTATTCGAATCAGTAACCTGAAAGATCATTCGTCAAAATTAAATATGGCAACTCAAAATGATATTCCCATAGGTGGATCATCATTTGAAGATTTGGCATTTAATTTATATCAATTAGTAACGTCCGAGGAGGATGTATGGTACACATGAATTAAGAAAGGATGTGACAGCTTAGTCATTAATATAATTACCCTACATGGCTATTAAACCAAGCCTTCACGTTAAAATTTAGAAGCTTTCAAACCAATCTAGATCAATATAACTTTGTGATATAGATACCTCCTAGTCTGAAGTGCAACCAAAGATGGACACCCCGATCAAACTGAGCAGTTCAAAGAGGTAGATGGCCTTTAATGGTGTTATTACTAGGGACCGCCTCAAACATATTATTCATTTTCCTCATACCTTAGTAATAGATGCTGTACAAACTATCCTTGACCCTGTCTATCTCACAAATACTGATCGAACTAGGGCCAACTCTAATGTGGCAGCCATGTTCTTGGCTATTACGGCAACCTCCACCAAGAAAAGAGATGACATAGGCACTCTTTGCAAGGAGGTCTTCATTGCCTTGATCTTAGGTGATTTGGAGAGGGTTCTTGTCAACATTGACAGTGACTGGACAATTCCAAGGCCTAGAGACTATGATGTCTTCATAAGAAACAATAGGCCGGTTCCTAGATACACCATTATCACTATGGATGAAGCAGCCTTTACCAGGGAGAGGAGTGATGCAATTGACATGAATGTTAATTTTCTATTGCATTTATTTCATGTGAGAATCCCACCAAAGCCCACTTGGTTTGAGGATTTCCTTAAGGAAGAAGGCTTGGAATTGGACGGGGATAATGCTGCGACCCCTTCTTCAAGCTCGGAATAAGGAGGCTATGGTTCTTGGTTAGATAATGTGACAATTTTGCCCCTTCCTTGTCACCATAGATTCAGCATAGATTGGTTAGTTAGCTTATTACTATATCAAGTAAAATAATGTTAACTTTTGATCAAATATAGACTTCGGAGGAGATAATAATCTCGCCAAATCTTAAAGATAAACATAGTCAATTTAAATAATATTAAACAATATGCATTAACCGTTAATTTTATGGATCACTTAGATAAACATCATAAGATTAGCCTGAAATTGTCATTTTCAGTTACTATTGATTGTTTCTGTTCATATAGGTCTACATATGTTGAAAATTGGCCAATAAATTCATACTCTGTTTTGATATTCATAAATATGAATATATACTCATATATATGACTATAAACAAAAGGATTTACTCATATATAGGTACATATTCACATTGGTGGATACATAATTAGGGAGGGATCTGTTAAGGAAATAAAGGCCCTCATTTTCTACATATGTTGGCCTATAGGAACTGAGAAAATCATTTGTAACGCCCAAGTGCCCTGCCATATACTCATTTGATACTTGCTGCTAAGCTTTCTATAAATGAAAGGTTATTTGACACTCCACAGATTGTGGGTAATATGTGGCTTGCATGCAAAATATTTTGAGTAAAGAATGTAGGTTAAATTCTGCCATAAAACTCATCTACCTCTATTACCCTCAGTCGGACTCAGGCATGATAGAAGTCCCATTTACCCCCTTTTGTTATTGTATCCTGGATATCATGCATTTTCAGGGATAGCATCCGGGTACATAAGCAAAAGGTGGTAAACAAGTGATTCATAACTATGGATGATCACTTGTCAAAATGGAAATTATCTAGAAACTCTGTTTATGAATATGTCATATTGATGACTTTATAATTTTAGATATATGAGGTTAAGAATTTAGAAACATCAGAGAAGGATGTCAAATCACACTGTTTATAATTTTCTATTTACATTTCTCTGTTTAAGTTTTGGGATGATAGGTCCAATCGAACAATTGGCTAAGGAAGTATCCTAGCTTGGAAGATAAAATTCTTATCTGAAATAGAATACTACTTGTGACTAACAATCTGGGCAAGTGTTTTGAATACTAACCATGCAAGAGGTGTAGGGCCATCTTGAACAAATGATAGGATGAAAGCTGCAAAAGTGACTAAAAACTATATGCAGTCAAGGCTCAAACTCTTAAACAAAGCACAAGGAGAACAATGACAATTGAAAAATAGTAATATGGGCCTGTAAGGGAAAGAAAATATCGTCCCACTTGCTCATCCTAGCTCGGGGTGTTATTATATTATTCTGAATCTATGCTTATTTGTAATTAGATGTAGAGACTATCTGGACTACGGTCGCGGGCAAGGTCGGAGGTTTTCTCGCCTCCACTCTTTCTTACCGGTGCCCGCACGAGTGGAGTGATGTAAAAAATTAGTTTTGATTAATAAAATTTTTGGCTGCGGCCTCTTACCGATAAAAAAAATAAAATATTCTTCTATTAAATAGTTAATTTGAAAATATTAATTTATTTAATCCATTTCATGTATTTCTATTAATTAATTTAATTGAAATATTTTATTAATTAATTCATCTATTCTATTCCTCTAATTAATTAATTATGTAATATTTAATTATCTCATTCAATCAACTAAATATATAATATCTAATGATTATTATTCTATTCTATGGTCTCAAATATTAAATGATTTCTTAAATTATTTAATTTCATTTCCAACTCATCTTCCATCTCCACTTCATCTTCCCTTTTCCAACTCATCCATCATGTGGCTAAAGAAATTAATATTTCTTAAATATTAATTCATCATTTATCTCCAACCTCCAAATTTAATGAAATATTGTTTAAGTACACATATTTCATAACCTTCTTCTATATTCTCTCCAACATCCCTACATCTTAGGAAGGACTTGAGTCCACTTTTCCTCTCATGCCTAAATTTTCTCCAGCCATCCCTAGATTCCCTCAGTCAACAAACCAGTCAAGGTGAGATGAGTGACACTTATCTTCTCCTTCCCTCTTTCTCTCAACCTTCACCTTTACTGACAACCATCCAAATCTGCAGATCTGATCATGACCATTGATCTGAGCCACATCATCTTATCCTCTCAAAGTCTATAAAATCAGGAGTTTGAGCTGAGAGAGAGTTAGTCTTCAAGTAATTTTTCAAAGCTAATCATTTGTGAAAACTTATGCATCTATGAGTTTTTAATCTTGAAGCAAATAGAAATTAGCATTTTAGCATAATCATTTAGCATAGTCATTTAGCATTGCATATCATAGCATTAGTGAACTATCAGTTGTCAGTCCATTCTTCATATGCCATGTTGGAATCTATCAGCGCTTGTCTGAGAGCACACCATCTACAACCAGGAATAGTGGAGTTAGGACATAATGAGACATAAACCATGAAGGTAAAAATAGCATTTTTATTTCATATGTATTTCATGTAGTTTCATTGGTTGAATTTGGATTTCCTGTAGCATTTCCATTGGTATTTTGTGAAACTAACATGTTACAGGTAGTATTTTGATGATGAAATTCAAGTCGACACATTTTGGCACCCACCGTGGGGCCACATGACCTCGTATATACTTTTAATATTCTTGAAAAAACAAATTTAATACATTTGTAATGCAGATTCACGCATGTGTGAATTATGACAACACTCTTGTTTGATAGGTTAGCACATGTGTCCTTTAGCTTAGCGCATCTGTCATGTAGGTTAGCATTTTTGTCTGAGAATCCATGCATTTAATCTTTAGGTTAGCACTTTTGTCCTTTAGGTTAGCATTTTTGTCCTATAGGTTAGCACATTTGTTAGTTCGGTTAATGCTTTTGTTAGAGAATTCTCACTTCTTAGTCCACAAAGCAGCACTTTTGTAGTGCAGGTTAGTGCTTTTTCTTTGAAGATTAGTGCTTTTGAGGTGAAAGATAGTGCATTTGTTAAGACAACACTTTTATTTGTAACTGATGAAATTTCCTTGCAGGTCTGAATGTCCGAGAGCTTAAATTTTTCAAACTACTGACATGCATGTGTAGGATTGCGTTTAAAGCAAATTTTATGCATTTCCTCACCTAGTTAATCAAAATCTCTATTTTGGAAAGTAACATATCATGTTTTTCTCATTTAGTTTAACTAAGGGGATAAATTGACAACATGAAACTTGCATTTTGAGTGACTTCTTTAAAATAGTTGCACATAGACTTTAAAAGGTTAAAATAAGCTTGTGTTTTCCATCCTTGATGAAGCAGTAGGTAAGTATGCTCTCACCATCATACGATGATTAGAAAACCAGACCTACTTTCTTTTATGTATAACCTTTAGAGGGCTTGCCTTCCTGAGCTGCATTAAGGGGGCCAGTGAGAGGGGAATGACCCAAAGTGGAAACGGGCTAATACCGAGTCCTTCCAATCCACTTTAAATAAATCGTGTTTGTGACGAAAGTCCCAAACAACATGTGCTTATAAGTTCATACCGACACTATGTTTCCCCATAAACCCTATGGAGTGTAACCTCTATAGGCTGGGAACCTCTTGTATTTACAAAGCTGAAAGTGCTGTATGTATGACCACATGACCAGAAGCCTTTAGTAAAAACCACTTGTACTAGTTGCCAAAACCCTTCTAGTTGTTGGCGCAGGAGGTCGGACCTCTGAAGCGGCTCACACACATACAATTCTTAGTAGAGATATAAATTTTTCCATGGGGAGTTTTCATGGAAACTACTGCTTGGTTTCCCCAGAGAAGTGAGTGCCGAGGGTGGAGCTAGTGGGGTCAAGCATCTAAATATCTTCTTTGAATAGTGTAGCCTTGGGGGAAACCCCATGTGAGATTCAACAATTATTGCCTCAGCCTGCTATAAGATTTGTACTTGCTTGTGCATTTTGTTTCTTAAAACATTGTGTCTTATGTCTATAACATGTTCCAAATGGTCAAAAATTGAAGAAAATCATTATCTATGAGTGAGCAAAAATCCAACCAATTACTAGAAAAATTGATCAAAAGGGTAGTACAAAAGCTTTCCAACATTTGAATCCCAGATCAAACTAAAGTTTCAAAACATTAGTATCAAAACACTTCTTGAGTAGATTTGTCTCTAAACCATCACACATTTTTAAACTAGTTCAACAACCGGGTCAGTAATCCAACAGGCTATTCTCAAAAGGTTTCTATAAGCATAAACATTCAACAAGCTATTGATTGAAACATCTTAAGTGCAAAAGATCAACATCATTATCAAGTCTCTCATCAGGATAATCAAATCCTCTATCATGAAGCTTGATCAATTTATCCTATGTTCATAATCTTGGATATATCTTTCCTATTTTGAATCTAGATTATATCAAAATCAGAATTGCACCAACGTTGGAATCAAACAAACTTTTAAACTATCAAATGCTTATATGACTTTTAAGTATCACCTTAAGAAAAGAAAACCCAGTTATAAAGCTACCCAGAAAAGAATAAGATTCTTGTATATCAATCGCAAGATCTTATTAAAACATAGGACATTCCTACATCGCTTTCGTCACTAGTTACATGGCTGCGGTGCAGAGTTTGATAGAGAAATTTTGCAAGGATGTTCTTTTCAACAAAGAGATGCTTTATCACAATGAACAAACAATAGCGGTAAAATCAACAAAGCATATATTCCTAAGCCAATAATCACCTATTGACTTTGTCCTATGGAAATTTCAAGAATTTTGAAATAATCACATGTCAGTTTGGACTAGAGCTCAATTCGAACAACTTAGAACACAACAAAAACAAATGGAGGAAGAAGATAATCCTGTATTCTAAACTTTTGGGTATACCATTGTTGACGAAGAAGCAGTCAATAATACCATTACAGACCTTGAGAAAGATTTCAAATTTGATACGCTAATGGAAAAATTATTGGCAAAACAAAAAGAGAAATATCTCTTGATGTTGGCAAAATCTGGAGCTAAATTGCCACAAGATTTTAACATAGAAAGCTTAAAACAAGATGCGGAGACAAGTAACACCCAAAACACATATGATTCAAACAACAAAGATCTAAACAAAGAGGGTCACAAAGAGACGAGAAAAGAACGCGATGATACAGGAAAAGAGCGTAGTGATAAAAGAACTTACAAAGAAATAAAGAGAAGTTATATGGATAATCTGTTGTTAAACCTTACTCAAAAATTGCAAACTCTATAACAACAGATACAAGATATGTAAAATGGAACAAACTCCAAGAAGTATTCATTGGAAGATATATGCCCATATCCTTTTGATAAAAAATTGAATATGGTACCATTTCCACAATATTGCGAGATTCCTAAATATGACAAATATTTTGGAAAATCTGATCCTTAGGATCACATTAGGGAGTTTTGTACTATGAGTATGAAATTTGTCCACGATGAAACTTACCTGATGCGTCTTTTTCCTAGGAGTTTAAATGGACAATCAATGGAGTGGTTTTCAAGATTACCATCTAGAATCAAATATTTTGAAGAACTCGTGAATAGATTTATTTCACAATATTCCTACAATATAAGGAATGAGATAATAATGATTAATTTATGCAATGTTAAACAAAAGAATGGTGAATCTTTTATGATCTTCTTACAATGATGGAAACACATGTTTAATAGGTATCCAAGAGATGTGTCTGATCAAGAAAAAATGGACATACACATTGATAATCTTATCAGTGAAGTGAGTTATCGACTAAGAATGCAATGTCCTCCCTTTGCCAAAATGATTGAGAATGGTTTGAAAATAGAGAACGTGGTGGTAAAAGAAAGGAGAGCTAAAAATTTATAATAATTCCTACAAAAACAACAACAACAATGACAACAACAACAACAATGACAAATCCCCAAGATTCAAGGTGCTGATTCTCTGGACAAGCTCAGACCTATTAGCCTTTGCAATTCCTTTTACAAGATCATATCTAAGGTCCTGACCTCTAGAATCTTGTCTATTCTCCTGGCTTTTATTAAACACTAGCAGAATGGGTTTGTTCCTAGAAGACAAATTCTTGATTCCATAATTACTGTTCATGAGAATATTCACTCTCTTGTTAAAGCAAAGAAGCAGGGTCTCATCCTTAAGCTAGATCTCTCCAAAGCCTATGATAGGGTGGACTGGTCTCTTCTTCAGAAAGTCCTCACTACTTTTGGGTTTGCCCCAAGAGTTGTGGATCTTTTATCCCAACTTACCACTACTACATCCTTTGTTGTTCTTATCAATGGTTCTCCTTCAACCTTTTTCCAAGCTTCGAGAGGTCTTAGGCAAGGAGATCCTATCTCCCCCATCCTATTCAATATTATGGCAGAATGCTTTGGACGGACCATGGAAAATTTGGTGCAGATAGGATCCTTTAAGGGTCTCCAACCTTCTTCTGCTGACCTTATTTGTTCACACCAGTAGTTTGTTGATGATACAATAATTATGGGGGATTCAAGCATCTTAGAAGCTAAAGTTCTGAAGAATACCTTGTGTAAATATGCTTCTGCAATGGGGCAGCTTATTAATTGGGCCAAAAGTGATGTCTTTTTCATTAACACTCCGGAGAGAAGACAACAAAGGATCAATAGAATTCTGGAGTGGAAGATTGCTGACCTTCCTGCTACCTACCTTGGTCTCCCCATGGTGATTGCCCCTCCTGACTCCTATTGGAGTACGCTGGTTGATAAATTTCACAAAAAACTTGCAAGTTGGAAAGGGGCTCTCTTAAGTCAAGCTGGTAAGCTCCTTCTTCTTAAGGCTACTCTTCAAAGTATCCCCATTTATGCTCTTAGCCTATTCAAAATTCCAGTCAAGTATGCTAAAGCTATTAAGAAAATTCAAAGAAGATTCCTATGGTTTGGGGTGGAGGAAAAGCAAAGAATGTCCTTGGTGGCATGGGATCAGGTCTGCAAGCCAAAAAGTAAAGGTGGGCTGGGGCTTAGGAGGATTCACACTTTAAATGAAGCTCTCTTGTCAAAATAAGTTTGGAGATGGTTTAACTCTGATTCTGAATGGTGCAAAATTTGGAGAAGTAAGTATTCTCTTCTGTCCTCTTCTCTATCTTTTTTTCTTAAATCAGACCTTAGTATAAATGGATCTAATATCTGGAACCATGTTTCTAAATGTAAAGAGGTGATTGCTAAAGGTGTGACATAGAAATTTGGAAATGGTAGAAAAGTGAGATTCTGGGAGGATCCCTGGCTTTTTGACAAACCCCTAATGGATTTCTATGAGTGGGCTTCCCATGCCCCCTCCTACATTGGCTCTTTTGGTACCTTAGTGGCAGATTACTGGGATGGGAACAACTAGCAAAACATTGATATTATTCATCCCAGTCTCTCCAAGCTCAAAACCCAATTATCTGCTATCTGGCTGAATAAAGAAGAGGATTCCTTGATCTAGAGATATAACCCCAAAGGTACCTTTACTGTATCTTCGATGTATTGTATCCTCTCCCCCTCCCCTCCTATGAATCCTTTTTGGTCCAAAGCTTGGTTAAAAGGGATAACTCCTAAAATCAATATGTTCTTCTGGACTATCCTCCAGAATAAGATCCTTACTGTTGACAACCTTAAATGCAGAGGTTTTGCCCTTCCAAATAGGTGTGTGCTGTGCTTTCAAGAGGAAGAGTCAGTGAACCATCTTGCCCTCCACTGTTCTTTCTCAACCTCTATTTGGGAAAGCTTCCTCAAAAGCTTTAGTCTTGCTTGGGTGTTTCCTAGTAACATTAGAGATTTGTTCTCTTCCTGTCAAATTCATTGGACCAACTCTTTTCTGAGGTGTATGTGGCAGCTCTCTCTGCCTCACATTTCGTGGGGTCTCTGGAAGGAAAGAAACAATTGAATTTTCAGGGATGTGTCCTTAAATCAAGACATAATTTTTCAAAAAATTCAAAGGGATATTTAGGAAAATATGGGAACTATGGAGGTCTCTTGTTACTCAAACAACTCTTTGGAGTCAAATATCTTAAGAGCCTAGAATATGAAGATCACTGATGGTCATAATATTAGCCACAATAAAAGGCTTGAAGTTAAATGGCAAACCCCTCCCCATGGTTGGCTCAAAATCAATTTTGATGGAGCAACCAAAGGAAATCCAGGTCCTTCAAGATGTGGAGCTATTCTCAGAGATGACAGAGGAATTTGCAAACGTATGGTTGCTGTCCCTATTGGCATTCAAACCAATCATAAGGCGGAAGCCATGGCAGCCCTTCAAGGCATTATTCTAGCCAAAAAATGGAACTATACCCATCTCTGGATTGAAGGGGATTTCAATAATATCATTAAGTGTCTCAATGGGACCTCTCAGCCCTCTTGGTTGATCCACAATATAATTTTTTCTGCCATTGACATCATCAGAACCTTCAAAAAATGCCACATATCCCATATATATTGGGAGGCCAATTGTTCTGCTAATTGGGCTGCAAACGTGGCGGTGAAGAATGATATAATTACCACGTGGACAGGTGAGAGCGGTCTTCTCGGAGATGTAAGACAAATCATAATAAATGAAAGATATCGAAGTACCCCAAAGAATCTTGATTGACAAGGCAATTATGATATGTACTGAAGTAAGCACTTCGAGTTACTTCGATAATGAGGGAATTACTCATTATATCATCAAAATTAGTAGAATGTGCATTATAACTTGTCAAATCATTAATGCTACGCACACTTTCTGGGTTTTTGTTTTAGTTTCAAAATTTTTTCTATTTCACCAGCTCTGTAACCTGAACTTGACTATGAGAAATGACACCATGGGCAGAAATAGGAGAAGATATGAGCCAGGAAGTTGCAAGGAGTGGAAACAAAAAGAAGAGGTGTGGGAAATTTTGTAGAAGGGTGGTCTTTTGAGCTTCCTTGAGAGACTCCATGGCTGTGATGGAAAGATAACCAGCTTCTTTTGCAAAAATTGGAAGAAGGGCAAGCTTAAAATGGGCGACCAACTGGTGGAAATTGATGAAGAGTTAATAGCTAAAGCTACAAGACTCAAAAGGGAGGGCTGCAATTTCTATAGAGATAGGAAGGTCAGTAGGGAAGCCATTGAAAGGTACCTGATCACAGAGAAAGAGAAGAAAAGACTGGTAAAGTTGAGCAAAACCTATTACCCACCTAGGGCTTTTGTAAAGCCTTGGTGGGAAATTCTCTTTTTTTTGATGAGGTATATAACTCTAGATGGCAGGTTTACGAAAGTATATGGATATCACTTTGTCCTCTTAAATCATTTTAGGCATAACGATAAGGTGAATTTCCCTTACTTCTTGCTCTATTCTATGATTGCATCCCTAAAAGCATATAAAGAAAATCCTTGGGGTGACACTGCAATGCACCAGGGACTCATGGTCCTCATTTATGATCATCTTAAGGCCAGTAAAATCAATCGAATGCAGCTCTCTATGGATTCGGAAGAAGAATTGTCTGATTCTGATTTCTCAGAGGAGGAGGATTCAGATAATGATTCCTCGACTGAAAATGAGGAAAGCTTTGATGACTCAGAGTATGAGAGGAGCAAGAAGAGGAAATCAAGACCCTCTTCTTCTAAGAGCAAAAAACCCCAAAGCAAACCCTTGATTAGTATTTCTTCCAAAGAAGAGGATTCTAATTTCCCTAAGGAGAAGAAGAACCCTAAGGGAGTGCTGAAGGAAAAAAGTAAAATCCAAGCCCAACCTAGGAAGAAGCAAAAGAAAATAGAGACTGGCAAAGATCCGGAGGACACAGGCAAGGAATTGGAAGAGGACAAGCAAACAAGAACCTTGGAAGCTGAACAAAGTCTGGAGATGGAGACTATGGAGGAGACCCTCAGGGCTGCTGACACTATTTTTGCCCTCCATATTGCTAAAGATGAATAGATAACCCCTTGTAAAGTTACTCCTTCTCCTGGTCCTCACCCCGAGGCCTTGAAGGGTTTTATGAAAACCATTGGATGGCTTATTGATGGGAATAAGAATACTATGGATGAATATAAAAAACTCTACAACAAAGTCATGATCCTGGAGACCATTAACATTGGAGAGGGGAACACTATGGCCAATTATATCAAAGACTTGAAGAACATAATTGCCAAAGTGGAAGACATCAGAGATGCCTTTAATCCCCAGTTTGAGAAAATTGAAAAGGAGATACATCATAGAAAAACCCTGAAGGAAACTAGTGAAAAAAAGCTCTCGGATACAGTTTCCAAAGTGGACAAGATAGAGGAGTGCCTCAAGAACATTGTGGAGTAGAGTCTCAACATTCTGAAAATCTCAGCCAACAACACCCATACCCTCATCAGCAAGCTCGATGATGAAAAGGAAACCCAGGAAATTGACCTGGATGAAGAAGGAACTGGGGAAGTCCAAGGTCCCAGAACTCGCACCCCATGGAAAGAAGAAGGAAAAGAAAGTGAATAAGGACTTGGAGGAGCTAAAAGTAGTTTGGGTGACCTATGATGAGCTGGTGACTAAGGCAGAGGATCTGCTGAAGAAAATTACTATGTAGTGTCTCCTTGGGTTCTTTGCTGTTTTTTGTTGTTTAGCTGTTTTTTCTGTTCGCTAGTTTTTTGGACCAGTCGCTTTGTATGAGGACTCTATTTTCTCTGCTTTCTATTTTAACTATGTTCTAATCGTTTCGGGTCCTTAAAACCTATTTTTCAATCAATCAGAACAATAATGACAAACCCAAGTTCTTGTCAAAGAATAGGAATATTAGTAATGGAGGAAATGATGATAATAGTGCTGCAAAACAACAACAACAACCAATTTTTAATCTATCAAGTCAAATCCCAAGAAATAACAATCAAGAAAACAAGAAGACCAAGTCTTTATTCTCCAATCCTTGAAGGAAATTCATAAACATTGGAGAACCATTGGAATATTCTTTAAAAACTCTTCTTGCCAATAAATTGATTGTGTTACCAGAAGCAAGAAGTTATGAACCACCGGTCAAGCTAAATTGGTGGAATGACAATCATTTTTTCAATTACCATCAGAATAAAGGACACCAAACAAATGATTGTCAAAGATTGAAACACCTTATCAAAGATCTAATCGATAATGGAACTATCACATTGGATAGCCACAAGACAAATGAATCACACCTAGCTTTCAAAATTCCGCTTCCAAATTATGACAAAGGTAAATTATCCCAATTAAAAGATGACAAAGGAAAAGCCAAAGTGAACTACACTTATACATATGATGATGTGGTAAATGTTATCATCGTTAAAGATAACCAACCTTCAGAGAAAATCAATGTTATTACGAGAAGCAAAGAAAAGGTTACCTTTCTAGGTATAACAAAAGACTCAAAATCCACTTCACAAAAATTCAATTTAGTAGAGCAATTACAAAGAATACCTGCTCAAATATCAATTTTGGAAATTCTCAAAGTTTCACCTATGCATAAGGAAATTTTGGAAAAAACTTTAGTGGAAATGATAGTATCAAAAGACTTGGATATAGATCAGTTCCAAAACATGGTGGGACACCTTATAGCCCCTCATTGCTTATCATTTTTTGAAAAGGATGACACATCCTTACAACATCCTCACAATGTTCCCTTACATGTTGAAGTCACCATTAATAAAACATGTGTCAAAC
Source organism: Cryptomeria japonica (assembly GCF_030272615.1). NCBI lineage: Eukaryota > Viridiplantae > Streptophyta > Pinopsida > Cupressales > Cupressaceae > Cryptomeria > Cryptomeria japonica. The sequence goes on along the minus strand of NC_081411.1, from coordinate 706,599,122 downwards.
ACGTACTCATAGATGGTGGAGCCGACTTAAACATTTGTGCATTGAGTTTGATAAAAGATTTGGGATATTTAGAAAATGTAGTGGATCCATAGAAGAAAATAACCATTAAGGCTTATGATGAAGTAGAACATTCTTCTAAAGGAACTGTGGTGTTACCAATCAAAATAGGATCTATGAAAAGGAATACATTGTGTTAGGTTTTAGATTTTAACCTCTCTTACAACATTCTTCTGGGAAGGCCATGGATTCATAATATGAAAGCATTTCCTTCTACATATCATAAATATGTAAAATTTCCTCACGAAGGACAAGAGATCACTATAATTGTAGGTTCTAGTCAATATTGCAATAGTTTGAAGCCAACACAAGATACAAGAGCTCCACATCATAGAGAATCAATATATTCTACCAAAGAAATTCAAGAAAAGTTATGGGAAACCTTTGATAAAAAGCTCAAATTAAATGATGAAGGAATGGGAAAATATTCTTTGCATAATTTTACACTTTCCCCTAAGTCATATGGAAAGCCTGTTGGAAAATGCACACTCCAATGAGAAATCATAGGTGATTGAAGGTATTATCATTGATGGCAACCCTACAATCATGTGATACCGACAGGCACCAGCACCATCAGACTCTACACTGGCATATAGATCACCGACACCCTGACCGACAGGAATTTGTATATTTGTATTTTGTATTTAATTGTAAAAACTTTTGTAAGATGACTTGGTGGATTGTAATATGACTCATATAAGTATGAGATCATTGTATATCATTTAGTAAGAGATATCGATAGAAGGATTAATGTAGACCTAATATGCAAATTTTAAGGCAGAGATTGAATAAGGGTTTATGAATATTGCATAGCTTAAACCGATACTAAATCTGGCATAACAGATGCTGATCTAAAGTAGTACAAGACATTGGATTTGTATAATCTATTTTTTGTAAGTCAGTGTGACTTCTTTTGTAATTGAGCTGTGAGCTCTAGGCACTTGGCCTTCCTGCATGTGCAGGCCCCTATTATAAACAATAATATTCTCTTATTGGCCAGTAAGCAAATATTGTGGGTCACAAATCCCACCGAGGTTTTTCCCACACCAGGTTTCCTCATTAAAAATACTGTGTTATGGTGTGTCTCTTATGTTGTGGCTGTTATTCATATTTACTGCATTATTTCTGGTTTATCGGTACACAGTTTTGATATGCTTTTCATGTTATAATTCAAGTAAATTCTTATACTGGTCAGATACTGATTCACCCCCCCCTCTCAGTATCTTTGGGAATCCTAACAATTGGTATTAGAGATTGGTCCTCTATTTTCAAAAGCCTAATAGCTTGCGGAAGATCTTGACACTGGTAGAGATGGAAAACTTGAGAAAACAATTGGAAACAACTTTTTCAGACTATGATGCAGAAAAAGTGAAGAATATCAAACTTGAAGATGATCTGAAGGCTGCATAGGATATTATTTGAGGACTTCAAGAAAATTTCACTATAGCAAGGAACAAAAGAAGAGAACATTGTGAAAAGATGTAGAATGATTAAGATGAAAAGGAAACTCTTAATGATCTGGTAAACAAGATAAGACAAGAAAACAATACAATGAAGAATGAGATGCAAGATATGACTATGAGATTTTGTAAAAAAATTGAAGATAGGAAGAAGAATGAAGATGACTTGGTCAGAAGACTAAATGATGCTAGAAATGAAAACACAAGACTTAGTCATGAAAATGATATGTTAATGACAAATTTGATGCATACACAAAATGACATAACTGAACTCATGAGACAAAAAGGAATCTTGGAGAGTAAACTCACTGCTACAAATCAACACAAGGAAAAATTCAAGAAAAGTTCAAAAGAACTTGTTGACATACTAGAGAATCAAAAACCTAATGGTGATACAAATAGCCTTGGCTTTGAGGTTGGTGAAAGCTCTGGTACTGCAAACAATCATGATCATAGTAAACTGGTAAGACAACCTAATGCTTACAAATTTAATGGGAAATGATTTAACTGTAACAAGTATGGTCATAGAGAAAATCAGTGTAGATCTAGAAATTATCAAAACACTAATATACCCACCGGTCAATATTCTAAGTGCAACAAAGTTGGTCATAATTTAGAAAATTGTAGAATGAATGTAAGATGTTATGCTTGTGGAAGATTTGGACACTTATCGAATCAATCCAGAACACATACCGACATACGATATGGGAAAGCTATTCAGAAAAAAACAATGTGACTTATTATGCTTGTAATAAAATTGGACATATTTCAAAATTTTGTAGAAGCAAGACATCACTGGCAAATAACAAAGGACCTAGCTTAAAAGGTAAAGAAAAGGTTGAAGAGGTAAAGCAAAAATTCTCAAAATAATGGATCAGAAAGTCAGATCAGAATATTGATGGGAATACTCCTTCACTGATAGAACATAGTATCACTCCATTGGCAGGAGACTCTTCATATAAATGAAGGAAAATCCTTTGGAGGTTTAGCAACAAATTGAAAAACATGCTATTATTCCCTCAGTTGATGGTGAGAAGTTGAATTACTTCTTTACTGGTAGATGAGTTAAGTTGTGACTTAACCGGCAAGCATTAAATGTGATAGTTGGAGAAAATAACATTATAAAGCAAGTGTTTTGGCTCCTTTTTCATTCACGAGCATTCAAATCTTTGAGAGTGCAAAAATTCCCGAGCAAAGACATCCTTAGCGAAAAAATGAAGCAGATCATCCAAGCACTCATCCTTAAGGCAAATTGAGGTATTTATAACTATGGCTTCCTCATCCACACTTGCATTTATTGCAAATCCTACTGTGATTGAATTTATCAAGCATCCTAGACCTATATTCAAACTTGTTTTGAAAATAGTAAAGAAAGATGATACCCTAGGTGCTTTCTCTCAAATTCCTAAAGGAGTAGTTTATGCAGAGGATCCTAGGATATACATACATTGTCATATAGAGGAATTAGGAGATGATGAAATCAAGAACATGTATCAGACTGTGATTTGTGATGTAAATGATAATATCAAACCAGAACATAAGATAGTGGAAACCTTAGGTTTTACTAAAATCCTTAGTATCCCAGATTTTTCCAAGGATGTTATAAGGATTGTGCTAAGAAGTGTTCATGGCAAATTCTTTAGGTTGGATTCCATCCATAAGATCACCAAAGAAGAAGTTAAGGCAGTAACAGGGTTACCTTCCATTGGTAGCAGGCCTGACAGAACTAAAAAAGTCTCTAATGACATAGTAATGGACCTAATCGATGCAACATTTTACAAAAGGTCTCTAAGGGTAAATGATGTGAAGGACATCAATGTCAAATTTGTCAATATGATTTTAGGCTACAAGACTACACATGCAAATAGGTTAAACTCAGTATCTAGCCTATGTATTAAAAGTGCATATGACATGGTTAATGATAATGCTAGAATAGATGTGTGTGAATGGCTTAAAGATGAATTGATAGACAATCTGAAAAAGATCAAAGGAGATAAGAAATGAACCTTTAGATTTGGAAATTTGCTTGTATGTTTAATGCTGTATATTACTAAGAAAGTACCCGGTATTGGTAGGAGAGATTTTGTCTTTGATATATTGGTAGGAAAGCAACTATTGGATACATTAAACAACATGGGAGAAAATAGAGAGAAAAATATAAATGAACATTTTCAAGCATTGAAGGCTCGAATCAAGACAAGAATTAGACTGTCTCAGGCAATTGTAGACAAATATCAAAAGGAAATATGTTTTGTAATTAAGAAAGATGAAATCTAGATGGAGGGAGTTGTCCCTAGAACTATCTGGGTAACTGAAATGGGGTATGAAACATATGATAACATCATTGAGACTTATGCAAAATCCCTCCTTGAAGCACCAAAGGAACCCTCTGAGAAAGTATTTGGCAATGCAAAAACAATTGAAAGTGGAATTCAATCTAGGAAAAGAGTTAAGAAAGTTGAACAAGTAGTGAAGAAGGGAACTAGACAAGCAAAAGCAATTAAGGAAGATGTATTGAAGTAAACTGGTATCAAGGAAAGTGAGTTGGAAGGACTTCAACCGGAACCTCATCTTTCACCAATTGCAACTCACTCTGAGAGTGATATACCGATGGTATTCAAAATGGTAGAAAGGAAAAGAAAACCTTCACCAACACCCTCACCCACACCCAAGAGAACAAGACAAAAGAAATAGGCAGTGAGGCCTCCAGTTAAGAAGTTGAATCCAAAGAAGAAAAAGGTAAAACAAGACATTGCTCCACTGGATAAACTCCTTAGTGAAATAACAGAGGATGGAAAGTTGAAAAACATTAGTAAACTGTATAACACACTTTCCGCTGATGACAAAGAAAGTATAGAAAATAGTGTAATTTTACACTTGGATATATACAAGAAATTTTTGATGGAAATTATTGACAAAATACCCACTGATTTGTATAGAAAACTAGAAGCTAGAAGGGTATCCATTGTTGATTTGGACAAGAAGATAAAAATTGAGAATTACTTGCAGTGCATCCAGTAAACTCACCTGAAGAGATAGACCAATTAATCAGTGAGGCCAACTGGATAGTATTTTCAACCTCTCACTGACATGTAGCACTTATGGCAGGAAGAACGAATGAAATTTTTGAAGAGACTGCAGATTTATGGGATATATTCTTTGTTGAAAAAGAGAAACAAGAAGAACTCAAAAGACCTAAGACCATCAGGGTATATCAAAAGGACAGGGATAAGGGGAAAGGTAAGGAAGGTGGACCTCTGAACCTAAAAATAACCGACAAATTACCCCCACCTCTTTCTAATACCCCATTGGTAGAAACCATTGACAATCAACTAGCTACAAAGAGTATGGAGACTCCTCAAGAGGATACAAATCCTGAGTTTGAAATTTTGTACACTATGAATATAGACACCCAAGAGGTGAATATTGTAGTAGATAAAGAAACCACTAAGGATAAGAAGAAATATGTGGCTATTGAGCCACCGGCTGTAGATATTAATGTTAGCACAAAGATAAAGAAACTGACAGAGGACACTACTGGGAAACCATCAGAAGCACCGGTAGATAAAACTGAGAAACAATAAGAGAAATCAATAATGGACAGTGCAGAGGTGAATACAGAGAAACCGACAGTGCATATTGAGATTACATCAGAAAAACCGACAGTTGAGAGCACATAGAAACCCTCTGAGGAACAAACCAAGAAATAGGAACACCAATAGGTTGATGTATAGGTTCAAACTGAAACAGTGCCACCGACAACAACTAAAAAACCAAAACCTTTGCTAGTAGAAATGCAAACACAAATTGACCTACTAGAGGTCGAAACAAGCAAGGTTATTAATACAACCGGCAATAGGGAAATTGTGAAAATAGTTAGATAGGCATCTGGTACTTCAATAGTAGAATTCTGGCCTACAAATGTGATAGAGGTCTTACTGGACTCAATAAAGAAAATCACAGAGTGTAATGCACAAGCCTATAAGGCTATTGATGACACAATTCCTATTCTTAAATTGATAGCACCCAAGTGCATTGTGGATAATAAAGATTCTTTAGGTCAACTAGACACATTGTCTAAATACATCACCGACAACATTTTGGCAGTTGATCAGATAAATGAGGACACATTTAAGGAGAAAATGAATAAAGAGAAAGAGAAATTATTTGATGAAACAATAAAGAAGTGCATCGAACACATTGGTACCCTTTTATCGACACTAAACAAAACAATAATGGAGTTTAAGGAACTCTATAGAGATACATGCAAGACAAACATTCTGACTATAGATATAGACAAGGAAATCAGTAAGGTACAAAAGGAGATTGACAATATAGTTGATAACCTCATTGGTTCATCTGAACCATTATCTGTTATAGAGCAGGAGATATACAGTTTTGAAGAAAAACTTGAGAAATTTGAAAAAGAGAAAGATAAAATAAAAGGGAAGGCAAAAGACCTTAAATGCAAACTCAATCCCAAATTGGACTACCTCATCTCTTTGAGAAAAGAGATCTCAGAGGCACTTGTTCAAGGACTGAAGACACCGGAGAAACAAATGCATCACCTCACCGGTACTATTCAAAGGACAGAGGCCGCATTGAAAGACAGTGAAAAGTTCACTAAGAGTCTAAATTTGATATTGGCAGATCTTTTCCAGATTGTAACCCACCAGATACAAGGATCTAGGCAGGAACCACACTCCACCGATAGTGAATGATAACCTTTGTCATTGATGTCAAAGGGGGAGTAGTGTAAATGAGAAAAATTATCAGATCAAAGACATCATTAGCTCAGGGGGAGCATACATTTTTTTGACAACATAGTTTTGGTAAGACAATTTTGGCAAATTCATTTTTGGATATACATTTTTGGATTTTTCTCATGAGTGTTGCCATCAATGCCAAAGGGGGAGATTGTTGGAAAATGCACACTCTAATGAGAAATTGTAGGTGATTGAAGGTATTGTTATTGATTGCAACCTTACAATCATGTGATATCGGAAGACACCGACACTAACAAAATCTACATCGACATATAGATCATCGACACCAAAAAGGAAGATTACCGATACCCTATGTTGGGACTGATTAAAATTGAGTTATCACTTTTGGTGAACAACAAAAATGGCGACTCTGCTGGGGAATTGCTGAATAAAGAATTGCCTAATTTCATATCCAGCCAGTCTGTCCATTGTGTATGCACAGAGTGTAAATTGATTTTGCAGAGTTAGAAAATGCTCCTTGTTCCGGATTTGCAAAATGATATGTGTTTCATATCATAATTTATGAAGGAGTAATAGTGAATGCATGGTTGAAAGTTGTGAGAAGTTCTTTCAGCCGTGTGCAAATTTTTCCCCAATTCCTTATTGGGTGGCGACTCTGTGGTTCATACCAGTATTAAGCAACCTGGAAGAGTGTTGATTGTAGCGAGACCGAAAGAGTAATAAAGAACTTGAATGTGTGTTGAATGGTGTTCTGCTGTTCAAAATATCCTCTGTGCAAGAGGTGGTGACTCTGTGATAAAAGACAGTGCTAAAGTGTGAAGTAAATCTCTAGATCTACAACTCTTACAGCTACAAATCTCCAGGTATTTTCAGAGGATTTAAATGCAAGACATCTCTTCTAAAAGTTTGAATGTATAATGTAGTTTTCCCATTTAGTGAACAACACTAATTTAGAGGGAAAGAGAGAATCTCAAAATTGATTTGCATGTCTATGATGCTATAAATATTCAGTGTGTGTTATCTTCTGTAGTATGCAAATGTGGAAGAACTTTATGCCAAGCAATGTTAAGGAATAGAGTTGAATAAGGATATGTGCTTGAGGTTTTTTATTCCAGATTGTATAATCATTTGTGGAAGTAGGAAAAATGAGCAGTGAAGTTTTTCAGTCTTGTGTATTTCCACATAGAGCCATGCCTAGTAAACCAGAACAACCATGTAATAGGAAAATTTTTAGTATAAAGCACTATGCTGCTCTAAATTTTGAAGGCATTCCAAGTTCCCCAAATCCCATACCCACATAAATCAAAAAGTATTTGCCTATATTCAGTGGGAAGAAATCAGAATCAGCATGCCAGCATGTAAAAAGAGTTTTCGATTTGATAGGAGAGTTTGAAATTTGCCAAGAAGATGTATGCATGAAATTTTTTGTTCAGTCATTGAAAGAAGATGCAAGAGATTGGTTTTCTTTTTTGCTAGTGAATTCTATTACCTCATGGGAAGAATTGATTTCAGATTTCATGGATCAATTCGATGAGAAGGTGAGTGATTATGACTTGTTGAAAGAATTCACTTATATACAAATCAGGGAAGATGAATTGGTACCTACATTTAACATCAGATTTTCACAAGCATTGACTAAAATTTCCAGAAAGTATAAGTTTGATGATATGGTATGTCTGAATATTTATATGAGTGCTTTTGGTAAGAAGATGGGTTTCCTATTGAGAAACAAAGAACCTAAGACTTTGTATGAAGCTTTTAACACAGCTAGAGACATTGAAAATAATTTGAAATTTGGGATAGCCAAGAAATTTGTGTCTGCTATAGTTCCTTATCAAAATGCCTTCGATGGTGAAATACCATGTGAAGCTCAACCAATCATTCCTTGTCTAGGTGCATCAAGCTCTGCAGTTCCAAATGGCTTTTATGATGCATGTGTTTCAGATTTGAATGAGAGTCAAAATCCTTTGCTGTCAATGCTGGTTGCCTCTCACAGTAATGAGGGAATGATTAGTGTGCAATGTTGTGATAATGCTGATACGAAGATTGATATATACAAAGGATATGTACCATTTAATTTGTATGTTGGTTATGCTGACTATGTGACTACAAATTACCAAGTTAATCATGCATCTCCTAAGGTTAACAATGATGAAAATCATGGTAATAATGACCATCTATCTTTAAATGTTGTTGATGTATTTGATGTTCAAATACCAAATACTGAAGGATCACTGAATGTTGTTGATTATGTAAGTGAAGTTGTGCAATATGATGAAAATCAGATTTTGGTTAAGTTTGATAAATCTGAAAATGAAAATGTGAATGATGCTGATGCTGTGTTCAGTGCAAGTATACCCCAATTGCAAAATTGAAATAAAAGAAGGAAGGAGACCTACTATTGAAAACCATTTCATGGAAACATTAGATCAATCAAAAGGGAAAATAAAGGATGTATTTGATGGTGAAAACCTCTTTGAGGTGCTAGAAGATGGAAATTTTGACATTCTTCTTGCATATTTTTAGGAGAGATCTACTATCCTAATAGAATCAATAGAAATAGTAAACATTGGTACATCAAAGGACCCTAAGATACTTCATTATGCTGCCTCATTATCAGATGAAGAGGAAATAATACATGAAATTATTTAAACAAAGACAAATAAACTTTTATTGGTCTTATGTAGACATGCCATGACTTAATCCAAATCTTATCATGCATCATTTTAATGTGGATTTAAAAGCAAAACCAGTTAAGAAAAAGCTAAGAAAAATGCATCCACACATTTCTCTTCTTGTAAAAACTGAGCTGAAGAAACTATTAGATGTGGGTTTTATAAGACTTGTTGCTTATCCAAAATGGGTTTCAAGCATTGTACCAGTGTCAAAGCCAGATAAAAGCATAAGAGTCTATATAGATTTTAGAGATTTGAATAAAGCATGTCCTAAAGATGATTTCCTGCTACCAAACATTTATATAATTGTGGACTTTAAGGGTTGCACTTGAAGATCAAGAAAAGACAACATTCACCTGTGCATGGGGAATGCATTGCTGGAATGTTATGTCATTTGTGCTTAAGAATGCAAGAGTGACTTATCAAAGGGCTATGATGATAATTTTCAATGACATGATGTATACATTTATGGAAGATTTTGTAGATGATATACTTACAAAATCTCATACAAGACAAGAACATTTGAACATCTTAAGCAAGATTTTTGATAGGCTGGAAAGATATCAGTTGAGATTAAATTCAAAGAAATTTACATTTGGAGTAACCTCTAGAAAACTTCTTAGGTACATTATATCAGCTCATGAAATTGAAGTAGATCCTAAAAAGATCAGAGCCATCATGGAAATGGAATCACCTAGGAACATAAGTCAATTGAGATCTTTACAAGGAAGATTGCAATCAATCAGGAGATTTGTCTCTCACTTAGTAGATAAATGTCATCCATTCACCCATCTTATACATAAGAATACTCCATTCAAATGGGATCAGAGATGTGAAAAAGCTTTTTTGCAAATAAAAGAATATCTTATGAATCCTCCAGTACTAGTATCACCAACCAAAGGGAAACCATTGTTGCTCTATATCTCAGTGACAGATGTATCATTAGGAGCTCTCCTATCTCAACATGATGAAGAAGGAAAAGATAGTGTATTATATCAGTAGAACACTTGTTGGATATGAACTAGATTATTCCTCAATAAAGAAGACATATCTAGTAGTTGTGTTTGCAACTCAGAAGCTGCGACATTATATTTTGATTCATTATGTGAAACTAATAGCAAAGATAGATCCACTAAAGTATTTGTTGAGAAAGTCAACCTTGACAAGAAGAATAGCCAAATGGGTTATGATACTAAGTGAATTTGATATAAAGTATGTTGACTGAAAAGATATCAAGGGACAAGTCATTACTAATCAACTAGCTGACGCTCCTTTACAACACGACATGCTTTTGCACATTGAATTTCCTAATGTAGACATTTTGACAGTAAGTACAAAATTTTGGGAATTGTACTTTGATGGTTCTTACACACAATATGGATCAGGTGCAAGAATCTTTTTCATCACACCTCAGGGACAGACAATTTCAAAATCATATAGATTGCGGTTTCCATGCACCAACAATACTACATAATATGAAGCATTGACTATTGGGCTTAAAATGGCCATTGAATGGAATGCCAAAGAATTACATGTCTATGGTGATTCACAGCTTATCATCAACCAAATAAATGATGATAATCAAACTAAGGATGATAAGCTCATGCCATACAAATAGCTGATAGAGGAGTTTAAAGAACACTTTAAAGAAATATCATTCACCCAGATTCCAAGAAATGAGAATAAAGCAACAAATGTAATGGCTATAATAGCATCTCTCTTGCAAAATCAGGAGAATCAACATCATTACAAATTTCTCGTGGAAGTTCTCTTAACCCTTACCATTCAATCCCGACATATCTTCTGGATTTGCTATATATCAAGAACCAGTAAATCCCTATATGGTCAAAATTATCAGTATTAAAAGATAATATCCTTCCTCTTGACCTATCCCGCAATCAGAAAAGAAATTTTATCCATCAATCCTCTCACTATACTATTACTGCAGATATCCTATATAGGTGAGGTCTAGATGGTACTTTGTTGAGATGTCTTGAACAAGAAGAATCTGAGAAAGTTCTTAACGAAGTTCATGCAGGTATTTGTGGCACACACTCAAGTGGATTAACACTGGCTAAGAAACTTCTTTGTATGGGTTACTATTGGCCTACTATGGAGAGAGATTCATTCACATATGTTAGGAAATGCAAACAATGTTAGATTTATGGGAATCTCTCTCATGCACCAACATAAGAATTATATCCTATGATAGGATCATGGTCATTTTCTCGATGGGGCCTTGGTTTGGTAGGAAAGATAAATCCCTCATCTTCTAATGGACATAAGTTCATTTTGAGTGCTACTAAATATTTCACTAAATGGATTAAAACAGTGCCTCTAACAAAAGTGATAGGAAAACAAATATGATCATTCTTTTTGAATTATATAATCTGTCGCTATGGAGTTCCTATGACCATTATCACTGATAATGGAAGACCATTTAAGAATCACAATGTGAAGGAGCCATGTGAACAATTTCATATCCAACATAGGTTTTCTACTCCATATTATCCACAAGGAAATGGTCAAGCTGAGGCATCAAACAAAACTATCTTGAAAATTTTAAAGAAAATAGTCAATGAAGATGGAAAATATTGATACATTCAACTAAATCCTACTCTATGGGCATATCGAACCAGCATCCGCACTCCAATGGGGGCAACTCCATATTGTTTTGTCTATGGATTAGAAGCTATATTACCTATAGAAGTAGAGATACCTTCTCTATGAGTATCCTTGAAAGGTCTTATACCAGAAGAAGAGCAATGAGTCTCTCGACTCCAAGAACTTGAACTGATTCAGGAATGTAGCCAAAATGCAATAGATCATTTGAAAGTATATCAACAAAGAATGGCAAGAAGTTATAACCAGAAAGTCAAGCCACACATTTTTTAGATTTGAGATATAGTTCTAAGGGAGAATTCAAGAAACCAACAAGACTGAGAAAGGAAGGGAAAATTTGAACCAAATTGGCTAGGACCTTTTGTCATAGTAGTAGCATATGGATGAGGAGCATATAAGTTATCTACACCTAAAGGTGATTGGTTTGATGAACCTATAAATTCTATTCATCTCAAGAAATTCTATGCTTGAGATATAAAGTCCTGAAAAAATCAATAAAAAGCATATAAAGTCTTGAAGAAATCAATAAAAATTAGAAAAGTAGAAAATCCCTAAAAAGCATAAAACAGTTAAAAGAAAAAAAAGAGAAAAGAGAAAAAAGAGAGGAAACTGCAATAAATTTAGATGGTGAAAACCTGGTAAACATGCACTATCTAAAAAGTGAGTTCCTCCATCTATGAGATTACTTTGTGGACCTATCCACTCCATCCTATCGCATCTATTGCTTCCATCTATCTTAGCTTATTCGTTTCATCTTTCACATCCATTGCTCTGAACCATTAGCAGAAAATATGCAGCTTACCAACAATTATCAATATTTGACATACTTATCATAGTCACTATCTTAGATTTTATCATAATCAATCAATTTGCATTTCTATGCTGCCATGGTTTGGATCTTGATCAATTCATACATCCATAATAAAGTTTTGTTTCCGCTGGGGGCAAAATCCTAGTTCCTTTTGCTAAGGTGATCTTTTGAATCTTTGAAAATCTAAAACATTCAGAAAACTTAGACAAACCAAAAACACCTAGGGTTTTGAAACAGATAACGAGAAACAAAGCAACAAAGATCAAGGCATCTTATGACAACTGAATTGTGAAACTCAGAAAATGAAGACTCAACCAACAAGTAATAAAGGATTATCAAAGATCATTCATCAAGATGATTATATTAGTTAATGACCATGAGAACATGTGAATGACATACAAGATTCAATGTTTATACCTTGATTTTATTGCTAATCATGTACTCTATGGGACTCAAGGATGTCCATGACTAGAGAAGCTATGATGGGGAATGATTATTTTTCTTTGATTATTTTCTGTGGTTTATCTCTTATTAAGGTATGTACTTGTCTAAGGATATGATCGGCAAAGGATCAAGGAGGACTTTCCAAGTCATGCATGAAAGGAGATAATCCTTGTCTGTTCTGCAAGAAATACTCAAGTCAACTTGATTCATTATATCAAGTTGCTTGTATAAACTTTCTATATCAAAATCCATGTAAGAAATACTTAGGTCATCTTGAATCATTATTTCAAGTTGCTTGTATTTTCTTACAACATTTTAAAGCTCAATGATTGAATCAAGCACTATTACAAGGCAAGCATATGAAGAATGGCAGTATAATTTTTAGTTAGATCATTTTAGATTAGCTCATTATTCATTTGCATTATAAGCATTCAATGTTAGTTTCATTATAAGAATCTCATTTCATTCAAAGATTAACGATCAACAAATAAAGATTGAGTATACTTGGACAAACAAAAACAATTTATATTTGATCATTAAAGGTGCATTCATCTTTAGAATAATTCCATTTCATTTAGTTGCATTTTAATCATTGTATTAGTTTGCATTCAATTAAGTGCATTTCATTAATAATGTAGTAATCATCATTATTATTTGCATTATCATTTCATTAAAGATCATTTAGTTGCATCTTTGCACTTAGATTTATAATCATTATAAGCATTTCATATAAAAATCAAAAGCATTTCATGTAGATCATTTGCATTATTTACGTTAGTAATCATTTTCAATTGCATCCATGTGCATCAAAAAAAAAAATAAAAATCAATCAATCATTTATTTGCATTTTCATATAGATCATAATCATAAGGAAAAGAAAGAAAAATCATAATATCATCCATATCATCACTGCATCCATATAACATGCATATAGAACATCATCATATAAAATAACATGCATAATAAAATATCATCATATAAAGTCCATATCTACCTATAGATCATCATAAAAACAATAAAAGTCCAAGTATACAATGATATCAGATCAAAAATACAAGTGTCTCAAAGTCAAGTCACGACTATCCTGTACCACTACCACCTGCCTCTATTAGTCTATGTGGGTGTGGGCAAGAAGATCCTCCAGATGCTTGTCTCCCATGATCACCACTCCTGTGAGGAGGTCCCATGACTCCACCACTGCTAGTATCCACCAAAATGGTGGTATGATAGCTACCTACTCTCTGGCTCTCTGCGACTACATCCTCATATAGTCATCGCCAATGGGAAGTCTCCTTCTTAGCTTGAAATAGTGCTCTAACAGTATCAGCTGAGAGAGTGCTCGATCCAACCTACTGGATATGATCAAGAAGGCCCTGAGTATCCTGCTGTCTCCTAATAGCTGTGTCTCTCTATCATAAGTGTCTGTATTTGTGCTCTAAGATGATCAATCTATGCTATGAGACTGTCAATGGTCTCCTGCTTTGGCATATCATGCTTTGGTGCATCATGCTCTGGTAGATCTTGCTATGGCACATGAACCCCAATCCCCTCATCTCCACCTCCCTCTCCACCTACTGGAATCTTAGTTTGAGTAGCTCTTAGAACCCGTTGTCTAATAAGTGGAACATGATCCTCAGGATCCTCATCCTCTCCACCATGAGATGCAATAACTCTAGGGTCTGGTTGAATCTGCCCAAAATCAATGCCTCTCCCACAACCCCCATCCAGTCTAGTCATCCTACCTCCTCCTGTCAATGGCAACCCTCTTGGTGATCTCATCCCTATCCTGCCAATATCCCTCCCAATCCATCCACTATCTCTCCCACCTATAGGACACGGTCTCCTAATCCTACCAACTAGTCCAAATGGTCCTCCACGAACTCTTAATCAATCTCCCCTCCATCCCGATCTCCTACGACCACCACCTCCATCCCCACCCTCATCTCCACCTCCCTCAACCTCCTAAGTATCTCTAAGCTCTCATCTCCATCTCTTGACACCTGGATCATATAAATCATCATCATCATCTCTTGAGCTGGGAGGAGGATCTGCTAGATAAGTAATACAAGGAAATAGATGCACTAGTATGTATTGAGCATAATCTGTAGTAACCCTAGGATCAAGAATGTGCAATCTTAGATCATAAGCCACTCTCAGAGTAGCAAGAAACTTTGCGCAAGCAATCTCAAATGACAAAGAAGGTCCCCAATCTTGCCTATCTCTATACCGCTGAGCATATATCATGACACCAGTAGGCATAGGCTGAATGATACCAAACTGTCTAAGAATGTGACTCATCAACTGTCTCTTAACAATGTAAGGAGTCTGACCAATAAGATATCTACTCTGCATAATAAATGGTAATGCTTGTGCATCATCCATCCATGGCTCACAATCAACATATGGTCCCCAAGTAACACTATCCACTGAATCAAAAACCCAATGCCAATACTCCATCTTACCCAGCTTATGCTGAGGAAGGATACTTACATACAGATAAACATATGGCTTTCTCTCTCCATGAACTCTATGATGGATAGGCTGAGTGATAGCAATGTGCTCCCAACACCAGATCTGTAAGTGTACATCCTGTCAATAGACTAGCACTCTCATCATAAACAACTTGATGAAGATCATGATATAAATGAGCAAGCATACAAGCACCTAACACATATTGAGTTTGATGCTACATCATTCTCTGAAGAATCTCACCCCAACCAACAAAAAACCTTGAGATCTCCTATCTGGACAAATAAATCCCCCAATCAAACTTGCAAGAATCACAGGGAGAGTCTCGTAGTACATAATCATATCCTCCCATCGGATCTCTCCTCTCAAGACGCTCTCATCGCTAAATACGGCTCTGCAAGCCTCTGTCCCTACATGATCATGAAAAATCATACTGAACTAGCTTGCTAGTCACTGGGATATGAAGAATCCTATACACATTCTCAAGGGTAACACTAATCTCACTCGTGGGTAGGTGGAAAGTGTTATGCTCACTATGCCATCTCACGGCTAATGCTGTCAGCAATCCTCTATTATGGGTAATATCAGGCATGTATAATAGATGGCGTAATCCACATGCATCTATATGTCTCACCTCTACCTGCGTAAGCTCTAGCACTAAGTGCCACATCGCTGAGAATTTTTCCTGACACTGGAGAACATCAAGTTTCTTCTATTTACCAAGAGAATTTGATCAATCATCACTCATCTATCTATCTTTGATAAGAGATCGCTAATTGATCATATCAATCTTTTCAAAATGAAGCAAATCAGGATATCAAATCATTTTAAACCTATCAAACATGGTTTTCTACCAAATCTCTGAGTTCAATCAAAACTTTGCTATGCTCTTACATCAGAAACTAAATCAGTTTCTTAGAGCTAATCTATCCAAACAAATCAAATCGATCTGACAATCATTGAGTTCAATCAAAGCTCTTCTATGCTCTTAAATCAGAAACTAAATCAGTTTCTTAGAGCTAATCTATCAAAACAAATCAAATCGATATATCAAATAACATCAATCAATCAATCAAGTACCTATTCATCATAATTGCGCATTAGACATGCTTAAATCTAATCAACAAAGTGATTTTTGGCTATGAAATCTATCAAAAACATTCATCTAAAGCATATGCGCTAAACTTTTTAATTAAAGTGCTATCTTATTGAACATAGGTGCTAGCCAAAGAATATGTGCTAACCTTTTTAACAAAAGCGCTATCCTATTGAACATATGTGTGAAACAAAGGAAATGCGCTAACTTTAGCTGCAAAAGCACAAACACATGATGCAAAAGTGCTAACCTACACATATGCGCTAACATTCCCAACACATGCACTACCAAAATGAGAAAATGTGCTAAACCTAAATGCATATGCACTAAACCTAAATGCAAAAGCGCTAACCAAATACCGAAAATCACAAAAAAATAAAAAAAATCCAAAAACGAGCCAAAAACATGAAAAATTGTACGACAAGTTAAAAACAAAGCTCAGGATAAGATACATACCGGAAGCCCATACTTAGAAGGTCACTGATATCTTTAAATGCACTCAAAATGATGGTTCTCCACAGGAATCACCATTTCACCACCACACCAAGACAATTTTCTTCACAAGCTCACAAGGATGAAAATAAAATAAAAATTAACTTTGGTTAATTTTATATTTACTTTTTGAAAGGGTAATTAATTCTTTTCAATGGGGCAATTTAATTTGGTTTTTACAAATGAATTTAATTGACGGAACTTTTCAATTATCATGAGATCAATCGTTCAAACTAAAATTTTCAACAATTTCACGATCAATCTCCCAAGGGGGCACACAATCAGGATTTTATCTCTATCAGGCGTGCTATCGAGACTTGATCTTTGAAAGAATGTTGTCTCGACATCATTTCAAAGAGGGGAAAAATGTATACACATAAAATTGGCTATGAGGAATTAAATAAATATTTTATATTTATTTAATAATATTCTTCTATTAAATAGTTAATTTGAAACGATTAATTCATTTAATTCATTTCATGTCTTTCTATTAATTAATTTAAATGAAATATTTTATTAATTAATTCATCTATTCTATTCCTCTAATTAATTAAATATGTAATATTTAATTATCTCCTTCAATATCTAAAATCTAATGATTATTCTTCTATTCTATGGTCTCAAATATTAAATGATTTTTTAAATTATTTAATTTTATTTCCAACTCATCTTCCATCTCCACTTCATCTTCCCTTTGCCAACTCATCCATCATGTGGCTAAGGAAATTAATATTTCTTAAATATTAATTTATCATTTCTCCAACCTCCAAATTTAATGAAATATTGTGTACGTACACATATTTCATAACCTTCTTCTGTATTCTCTCCAACATCCCTACATCTTAGGAAGGACTTGAGTCCACTTTTCCTCTCATGCCTAAATTTTCTCCAACCATCCCTAGATTCCCTTAGTCACCAAACCAGTCAAGGTGAGATGAGTGACACTTGTCTTCTCCTTCCCCCTTTCTCTCAACCTTCACCTTTGCTCACAACCATCCAAATCTGCAGATCTGATCATCACTATTGATATGAGCCACATCATCTTATCCTCTCAAAGTCTATAAAATCAAGAGTTTGAGTTGAGAGAGAGTTAGTCTTCAAGTGAGTTTCAAAGCTAATCATTTGTGAAAACTCATGCATCTGCGAGTTTTCAATCTTGAAGCAAATAGAAATTAGCATTTTAGCATAATCATTTAGCATTGCATATCATAGCATTAGTGAGCTATCAGTTATCACTCCTTTCTTCATATACCATCTTGGAAGATATCAATGCTTGTCTGAGAGCACACTATCTGCAACCAGGAACAGTGGAGTTAGGACACAATGAGACATAAACCATGCAGGTAAAAATAGCATTTTTATTTCATATGTATTTCATGTAGTTTCATTGGTTGAGTTTGGATTTCCTATAGCATTTCCATTGGTATTTTGTGAAACTAACATGTTGTAGGTAGCATTTTGATGATGAAATTCAAGTCGACACAAAAGCAACTTGATATGATGAACCAAGTTGACCTGAGTATTTCTTGTAGAACAGACAAGGAGTATCCCCTTTCATAGATGACTCAATATGTCATCTATGATCTTTTGTCAATCATATCCTTAGACGAGTACATACATTATTAAGAGATAAACCACAGACAACAAACAAAGAAAATAATCATGCTCCATCATAGCTCCTCTAGTCATGGACATCATCGAGTTGCATAGGGTACATGGTTAGCAAGAATTGAGATATAAAAATTGAATCATGTATGTCGTACATATGTTCTCATCGTCATCGACTGATATAATCATCTTGATTGAATGATCATTGATAATCCTTCATTACTTGCTAGTTGAATCTTTGTATTTTGAGTTTCACAATTCAGTTGTTACAAATGTCTTGATCTTTGTTGCCTTGTTGTTCATCGTATGTTTAAAAAACACTAGGTATTTTTGGTTTTTCTAAGTTTTGAATGTTTTTGGATTTTTCAAAGCTTTTAAAGATGCACTCAGAATTTTTTTTAGGATTTTTCCCCTAGTGGAAACAAACTTTATGATGGATATACAAAGGATAATTCAAACCATGATGGAATGCGATGCAGTTATGATTGACTCTAACAAAATCCAAGACAATGACTACACTAAGTATGTCAAAGATTGATAACTGTTGATAAGCTGCAAATTTCCTACTAATGGTTCAAAGCAATGGATGCAATAGATGAAAAGGATATGCTAGGATGGATAGATATGATAGGATGAATAGATGACAAAAGTGATCTCATAGATGGAAGAACCCACTTTCAGATAGCACTTGTTTACTAGGTTTTCACCATCTAAATTTATTGCATTTTTCATATATTGATTTTTTGACCATTTTCGCTGTTTTTATATTTTTCTCTTTATGCTTTTTGGGTATTTTCCCACTTTTCTATTTTTTAGACTTTTCCGCTTTTTCACTTTTTTTTTGTTGGTAATTTTAGGAATAGAATTTCTCTATATGCATAGTATTGATAGGCTCATCGAGCCAATCACCTTTTGGTGTAGATAATCTATATTTTCCTGAGCCATATGTTGCTACCATGACAAAGGGACCCAACCAGTTTGGCTCAAATTTGCCTTTATTTTCTTGATCTTGTTGATTGCATGGATTTTCTCTTAGGACTAGATCTCCAATTTGAAAAATTCATGGCTTAACTCTATGGTTATAGCTTCTCACATCCTTTTTTGATATGCTATTAAGTGATCTGAAGCATTTTGGCAACATTCCTGAATTAGTTCAAGTTCTTGAAGCCTAGAGACTTGCTGTTCTTCCTCTAGGATAAGAGCTTTCAAGGACACCCGTAGAGAAGGTATCTTTACTTCTACTGGTAATATTTCTTGTGATCCATACACAAGGCAATATGGATTTTCTCTCATTGGTGCACGAATGCTAGTTCAGTATGCCCATAGAGTAGGATTTAGCTAAACATGCTAGTCTTTACCAGCTTCATTGATTGTTTTCTTCATGATCTTTAGGATTGTTTTATTTGATGCCTCAACTTGACCATTTCCCTATGGGTAATATGGTGTTGAAAATATATGTTGGATATAGAATCACTCGCATAGGTCCTTCATGTATTGATTCTTAAATGACCTTCCATTATCAGTGATGATGGTCATAGGGTCTCCATAGCGATAGATTATGCAGTTCAAGATAAATGTTGATATTTGATTTCCTATCACCTTTGTAAAAGGCACTACTTCAATCCATTTAGTGAAATACTCAGTAGAAGTCAAAATGAAATTATGTCCATTAGAAGATGAAGGATTTATCTTACCCACTAGGTCAAGTCCCCATTGAGAGAATGACCATGATCCTACCATAGGATGCAGTTCTTGTGCTAGTGTATGGATGAGATTCGCATGGATCTGACATTGTTTGCATTTCTTGGCATATGTAAATGAATCTCTCTCCAAAGTAGGCCAATAATAACCCAATTGAATAATTTTCTTAGCCAACATTAAGCCACTTGAGTGCATTCCACAAATACCTTCATGGAGTTTGTTGAGAACTTTCTCAGATTCCTCCTATTTGAGAAACCTAAGTAGAGTTCTATCTAGACCTCATCTATATAAAGTATCAATAATGATAGTATAGAGAGACGACTGATAGATAAAATTTATTTTCTGATTGCGGGATAAGTCTAGGGGAAGGATATTCTCCTTCAAGTATCAATAAGTTTGGCTATATAAGGATTGATTGTTTCCAGATATGTGGCAAATCATGTGGGTGTTTTAAGACTCAACAATAGGATGTAAGATATCTTCCACTAGGAATTTGTAATGTTGTTGATTCTCTTGGGTCTTCAAAAGAGATGCTATTGTAGCCATTGCATCTATTGCTTTATTCTCATTCCTTGGGATCTGAGTGAATGATATTTCTTCAAAGTGCTCTTCAAAATATTCAACTAACTTTTTATAGGGCATCAATTTGTCATCCTTGGTTTGATAATCATCTTTTATCTGGTTGATTATGAGCTGTGAATCTCTATAAACATGTAACTCCTTGATGTTCCATTCGATGGCCATTTTGATCCCAATGACCAATGCCTCATACTCTACAATGTTGTTCATGCATGAGAATCATAGTCTATATGATTATGGCTTGAGGTGTCATGAACAAGATTCCTGCACCTGAGCCATGTTGTGTATAGGAGCCATTAAAGAATAATTCCCCAAAAATTGTGCTAACTGTCAGAATGTCTGCATTAGGAAATTTAATGTGCAATGGTGTGTCATCTTGTAGGGGTACTTCATCTAATTGATCAACAATTACTTGTCCTTTGGTAGCTTTCCGATCAACATATTTTATGTCAAACTCACTTAGTATCATAACCCATTTGGCTAATCTACATGTCAATTTTGGCTTACTTAGCAAATACTTAAATGGATCTATTTTTGCTATCAATTTCATAGAATGAGTCAGCATATAATGTCGCAATTTTTGAGTCACAAATACAACTACTAGGCATGTCTTCTCAACTGATGTATAGTTCAATTCATAGCCTACAAGGGTTCTTCTAATGTAATATACTTCTCTTTCTTTTCTTTCTTCATCATGATATGCTAAGAGAGCTCCTAGATGCATTTGTCATTGAGATGTAAAGCAACAATGGTTTCCCTTTGATTGGTGATAGAAGTACGAGAGGATTCTCCAAATATTCCTTGATTTGAATGAAATCTTCCTCACATTTATGATCCCATTTGAATGGAACATTCTTGTGTAATAAGTGAGTGAAGGGATGACATCTATCAACTAGCTGAGAAATGAATCTTCTAATTGACTAAAATCTCCCTTGTAGAGAACACAATTGGCTTATGTTCTTAGGCGACTCCATCTTCGTGATAGGCTTAACTTTTTTAGGGTCTACTTCAATTCCATGAGCTAATATAATGTACCCAAGAAGTTTTCTTGAGGTAACTCCGAATGCACATTTATTTGGGTTCACTCTTAACCGATACCGTTCAAGCCTATCAAAGATATTTCCCAAGATCTTCATGTGTTATTTCCTTGTATGAGATTTTGCAAGTGAGATCTTCATTAATGTATGCATCTCATGTAAAATTGTTGTCATGGCTCTCTGATAAGTTGCTCCTGCATTTTTAAGACCAAATGGCATGACATTCCAACAGTAGGTACCCCATGCTCAAGTGAATATTGTCTTCTCCTAATCTTTAGGGGCGATTTTTATTTGATTGTACCTCGAGAATCTATCCATTAAGAAAAATATCTCATGACCTTCTGATAAATCTACACTTATATCAATGTTTGGCAATAGGAAATCATCTTTGGGACATGCTTTGTTAAAATCTCTGAAACTGGTGCAGACTCTTATGGTTTTATCTAGTTTTGACACTGGTACAATGCTTGAGACCCACTCTAGATAAGCGACAGCTCTTATGAAACCCACATCTAATAGTTTTTTAGCCCTGTTTTGACAAGGAGAGTGATAGGTCGATGCATCTTCCTTAGCTTTTTCTTAACTAGTTTTGCTTTTGGATATACATTAAGATGGTGCATGATAAGATTTGGATCAAGTCCTGGCATGTGTGTATAGAACCAAGCAAAATTTATTTGCCTTTGTTTGAATAACTCTATTTACTCTTTATTTTCTTCATCTGATATTAATGTAGTAGGATGAAGGACATTGGGATCCTTTGGTGTGCCAATGTTTATTGCTTCTGTCGGCTCTATCAATATGGTAGATCTCTCCTAAAAAATATGTAGGGAGGGTGCCAAAACTCCCATCTTCTGATGCCTCAAGGAGGTTTTCACCATCAGATACATCCTTTATTTTTTCTCTTGACTGATCTAGTGTTGCCATAAAATAGTTTTTCAATAGTATGGCTTTTTCCTTGTTTTATTTCAATTTTGTGACTAGACAGTTTGGCACCCTCCTGACTGCAAGGATCGTTACTTGATTCACTAGTGGAAGATCTCTTAGGTGTTATTGATTTAGGGTTTTTAGTGTTTTCCTACTCAATCAGTTTTAGATGAAGCATAGGTAGGTCACAGTCTTCGTCATCGTTGGGTACTTCAATGTTCATGACGTAATAGTCATAATTTGGTGCTGAGTAGGTGATGTCTTAGATAGAACTCTCTTGAGGATAATCTCTCCCAAGTTCTCTCCAATTCGCTCTAATGAAGTCAGGATGGGCATTTTATGATTCACTCTCAAGTGACTCATCATCTGACGTTTGTCCCTCAAATGAATGAATTATATCAAAACATACATCTTTGGTATTGCAGGTTCCCTCTAGGTCAATTTAATCAGATTCATTTATGGCTTGAAGTTGACATACTTGTGCACATGGCATAAAGGATTCTATTACTATTTTCTTTGCTAGCTTTTGCCTTCTCTCAAAATCAGCTTCTTCTAGTTTAATAGTCATTCCTGCTTGACTTTCTATTAGTTCTTCTAGAGTTATTCCATATCTTGGTGTTTCATTCTCAATGTTTGATATAAATCTGATATTCTATTGATATTTTGATGATTGATTAGTGACTGTTTGTGTTCCCTGTGTTGTCACTTCTTGATTCTTTTCATTCTCTTTTCTTTGTTGTCTTGCATATGCTTCTTTTATTTGACTCCCGATTTCTTCTTATATTCTTTCCAACACTCTTCTCTGTTTTATGGAAAGTGTGTGTTCACTTGTAACAACAACTTGTTCCTCATCATTCTCTTCACTTGATGCATCAGATAATGGATCTGGACCCCATTCATATTCATTTGAATCTGTCTATGAATCATTGTCTAGAATCACACCACTATATCTGACAGGAATGTTGTACGGTGAGAATAGTTCTATGATTTTTTTAATATATTTTTTTACTATTTCTGGAATATCTTGATTAGGTTCCATGCTTACTTGTATTCTTTAGACTTGTTTGTAATATTCTTCTTCTCTTTTGATAGCAAGGTTTTCTTGTTGTCTCTCATATTCTTCTTGTTTTTGCTTTCTGTTTACTATTTGTACTGCTTGATGTACGTTTTCTTTCCATGGCTCTTCTTTAGGAATTTATTTCTTTCTCCATTTTGGGTGTTGATAATTGTGCTTCTTTTGTTTTGATTAAGGATATCCAAGTCCTGCTTTATCTTTCTTATGGGCTCTGAAATACCTTCATGGCGCTTGCCAATTGGTTCTTTTCCTTTATATCCCATCCTTTGCATGATTTGGTAACCGTTTCCATATTTATCTATGATAATAATGACTTCTACAACTATTTCTATAGTTTCATTTTCATCTTTGTACAACCAGCTAAGAATGTCCTTGTCTTGAGTTTCCTTTGAAAGTGTTCCAGTTCTAGCAAATGCTCCATCAAACATTTAAATTGATTTCTATTGGATCCATGGTTGAGCATTTGTAGGTTTTCCATATGATTTAGGTGAAAGTGGTATGTTCTGCAAAGAGTACTTCCCCATTCCTTCATCATTTAATTTGAGTTTTTTTCTTAAAGTTCTGCCATAATTTTTCTTGAGTTTCCTTGGTGGGATAGACCACTTCTCTATTATGTGGAACCCTTGCATCTTGCGCTAGTTTTAGATTAGTGCAATATTGGCTAGAGTCTTCTAATATAGTGATTTCTTATCCATTATGAGGAAACTTAACATACTAATGGTATGTAGAAGGAATTGCTTGCATGTCATGAATCCATGGTCTTCCCAAAAGAATGTTATAAGATAGATTCAAATCTAGAACCTGACACTGTGTATCTCTTTTTATTGGTCCTATTTTGATTGGCAACACCATAGTCCCTTTAGAAGAACACTCTTCCTCATCATAGGCCTTGATAGTTATCTTCCTCTTTGGATCCACTACATTCTCTGAATATCCCAAAGCCTTTATCAAACTTAATGCACAAATATTCAAGCCAACTCCACCATCCATGAGTATGTGTTTGACATGAGTTGTATGAATGGTGACTTCAATACGTAGGGGAGCATTGTGAGGGTGTTGTGAGGATGCGTCATCAATTTCAAAAAAAGATAAACAATGAGGGGATATGAGATGTCCCACCATGTTTTGGAATTGATCTACATCTAGGTCTTTTGAGACCATTGTTTTTGCTAGAGCTCTCTCCAATATTTCCTTATGCATAGGTAAAAATTTTGGGAGCTCTTAAATTGATTTTTGGGGTGGGTATATTTTTTAATTGTTCCACTAAGTTTTATTGTCTCAAAGTGGATGTTGATTCATTTGTCGTACCTAGAAATGTAACCTTTGCTTTGCTTCTAGTAATGACATCGATCGGTTCTAAAGGTGTTTTGTCTTTGACAATGATGACATTTACCACATCATCATATATAGTTTATCTTGGATTTGCCCTTGTCATACTTTGTGTTGGATTGTCCACCTTTTTCATAATTTGGGAGTGGAGTTTTGAATGCTAGATGCGATTCATTCATTTTATGACCATCCACTGTGATTGTTCTATTATCAATTAAGTCTTGAATACGGTGCTTTAATCTTGGACAATCATTGGTTTGATGTCCTTTGTTTCAATGACAGTTGCAAAAATGATTGTCATTCCACCAACACGGTTTGATTTGAGGCTCATAATTTCTTGAATCTGGTAAGGTAATCAATCTATTCATAAGAAGAGTCTTCAAAGCCGATTCCAATGGCTCCCCAATGTTTGTGAATTTCCTGCGGGGATTGGAGAAGAAAGACTTGTGTTTACTATTCTCTTGATTGTTGTTGTTTGGCAGCATTGTTATCATCATTTCCTCCATTGGTAATGTTTCTATTCTTTGACTAGAATTTAGGTTTGTCATTGTTATTGTTACCATTGTTGTTGTTGTTGTTGTGATTGTTTGTTTTAGGAATTGTTGTATAGTTTTAACTCTCCTTTCTTTACCATTGCATCCTCTATCTTTAGACCATTTTCAATCATTTTTGAAAAAGTGGGAGGATATTGTAAGTTGAGACGATAACTCATTTCACTGGTAAGATTGTCAATAAATATGTCCATTTTCTCTTGATTTGGTACATCTCTTGGATACCTAATAAACAATCGTCTCCATCACTGTAGAAAAACCATGAAAGGTTCACCATTCTTTTGTTTGATATTGCATAGGTCTAGCATTGTTATCTCATTTCTTATGTTGTAGGAGTATTGTGAGATGAATCTGTTCACAAGTTCTTCAAAAGATTTAATCCCAAATGGAAATCTTGAGAACCATTCCATTGATTGCCTGTTTAAAATTCTAGGAAATAAGCAGATCATGTAAGTTTCATTGTGTGCAAACTCCATTCTCATTGTGCAAAATTCCCTAATATGATCTTGAGCATCAAACTTCCCATCATATTTATCGTATTTTGGGATTTCACAATATTGTGGGAATGGTATCATGTTTAAATTCTTGTCAAAAGGATATAGACAAATGTCCTCTAATGGATATTTCTTGGAACTTATTTCATTATGCATATCCTATATTTGTTGTTGCAAAGTTCATATTTGTTGAGTGAGAGTTAATAGAGGATTATCAACACAGGTTCTTCTTGCATCCTCATAAGTTCTATCACTTCACTCCCTTTTTGTTTCATCTTGGTTCCTTGTATCGTCGTGGTCTCTTCTTGTTCTATCTCCTCTTGTTTCTTCTCTATCTATTCCTATTTCTTCATGGTTTATCCAATTCAAGTAATCATCATTGTGATCAACAATGTTTTGATCACGACTTGTTTCTGCATCTTGTTTCAAACTTTCCATGTTAAAATCTTGTGGCAATTTTACTCTTGAATTTGCCAACATTAGGATATTACTTCTATTTTTGTTTTTCCAAGTTTTTCCATTTGTTTGTCAAATCTGGAATCTTGCTCAAGGTCTCTAATGGTATTATTGATTGCCTCTTCATCAACATCTATGTATCCAAATTAATGAAACATTGGATTTTCCTCTTCCATTTATTTTTGTTGTCTTCTCAATTGCTCGTGTTGATCTCTAGTCCAAATTGGAATATGATTGACTTGAAACTTCCCAAGTTTTAATTTTTTAGATGTAACTCAATAGGTGATCACTGGTTTAGGAAGATAGGCTAAGTTGATTTTACCACCCTTATTAGTGCATTAAGATAAGGTGTCTCTTTGTTGAAAAGCACGTGCTTGTAAAGTTTCTTCATCAAACTCTGTTCCGTAACCATGTAGATAGTTACGAAAATGGTGTAGGAATGTTCTATGTTTTAACAAGAGTTTGCGGTTAGTGTATAAGAATCTCCTCTTCTTTCCAACTTTGTTTTCTTTTTGAAAATTCATATAAGCATATAATGATTTACAAGTTATTTGATTCCAAAGTGAGTGCAATTTTGATTTTGATGTAACCTAGGTCCAACTAGGAATGATATATCCAAGATAATGAATAAAGGTTGATATGATTATCATTTCGTGATAACGGATTTGATGTATCATGATAAGAAACTAATGATGATGACGATTTTGCACTTGAGATGGTTGAACCAATAACTTGTTCAATGTTTATGCTTATCAAAACCTTTGGAAATGACCTATTTGATTGATAAACTTGATTGTTTGACTAGTTTGAAAATCTATAACATTTGAAAATGAATCTCCTTGAAAAGGGTATTTGAAACTGATGTTGAATTTTTCCTCTGATATGGGGAAATTCTCACTATTACAAATGTGAAGAAGTAGATGTGCTATCCTGTTGAATAAAAGCATTGTCCCGTGCAATAAATGCATTGTTTTATTGAGTGAAAGCGTTGCTCTGTAGCTTTAAAAGCATGAACCTAGGGTGTGAATGTGTTGTTTCTATTGCAAAAGCGTTGTCCCATTTAAAAAATGCATGATCCTATGATTCAAATGCATTGTACTATTGAGTAAAAGTACTATCCCAATGTGCAAAAGCACTGCTCTATGCTTCAAAAGTGCAATTCTCACTATTTTGATTGAAATTCTCATTTGTTGGTGTAGACGTATAAAAATGACCATATTCCTAAATGAATATTTAATGTTCATTTTATTCTCATTCCTCTATTTAGTTAAATCTAATTTAATTAAATCATCCACATTCTTCTATTTAATTAAATAAATTATTCAATTTATTTATTTAAATTCACTTAAGCCCTTTACATCATTTAATTGAATAAATCATTTTATTTAATTAACTCCCTTCTCCCTAATTTTTAATTAAATTTACATTTAATTAAATAGTTTACCCCAATTAAATAGATCCAATTTATTTAAATCCCCAATTTGCAACCAAATTGAAATAAATCAATTTATTTTAATTAATTCTATTTATTCCTCATCCACTTGCATTTTCCTACATCTCCCACTTGCATCCTAACCCTATTCCTAATTTCTTCTAGAATCCATCTAATCCTAATAAATTAAACCTAAACCCATCCATTATCCCTTTTCCCTAAATTTGAGGAGGCCCCTTCTTAAATTTGGAGTAAAGTCTTCAAAAGGCATTAAAGCCTTTATGCCTTCAACAAGATAACTTGTTGAATACCCCCAAATTTGGAAGGACTCTTACAAATTTGTCCCAAAAGTCTTCAAACCATTAATGGATAACTAACCCTTAGTGGCATGGTTAGAGACTTTTTGACTAACTTAACCCTCATCTAACCTAGGGGTCTCATCAAGCATTCATTGCTTTGACCATGGTTATCCCTTTAACCTTTGCACAAGAGTTTACCCTTTGGGTAAAGGCTTTATCCATTGGATAAACCTAACCTAACCTTAACCCTTACCTTCTAAGGTAACCATGAGGTCTTCTCAAGCATTTAATGCTTCTTACATCTCCTCTCAAGCAGTCTTATGTTGACAATCGTCACCATTTCATTGGTGAAAATTGTAAACATGGATTGATAACTTTCAATCCCGACCCTTGATTAACTCCTTCAATCCTGACCTTCCATTGCCCTATTTTCACTATAAATAGAGCTCTCATTCCTCTGTTTAAAAGATCATCTAGGCTTTTAGTATCTCATTTATGCTCAAATTTATTAATATATCTAGCTTCTCTTTGTAATAGGAATTAATCTAATAAACCTTTTAGAGTATTTCCTTTATCATTAGCTTAAATCATTATCTAGTATATCATGTTAGGATATTATTGCTACTAACCTTTTCATCTTATAATCTAGTTTAACTCATTTGTAGAATCATGCATAGATAGGATGCATTTCATGTTAAAATTAATCTAAAGCATCCCTCATTCTTGCATTCGTCATTCCTAAGTCACTTTGTTCAGTGATTTGAGAGAAAAGGCATTGGCTTGAGGGACCTTGTGAGATAGAGAACCATGGAACCTACCTTGGGAAGTTGAGTCATTCTTCATGACTCCATAACTTCCACCAAGGAGTTCTGTAGGTGTGTGGACAAGCCCCTTTGAACATATTTTTCTCATTTTAAGTTTCATTGACCCACTTTTCCCACCCACATTTTTGGTGCCCACCATGGGGCTCTACCCCATTAATCAAATCAGTTTTGAAATATAATCACTTTTGTAGGTACGTGGAAAATAGGAATCAAGGCATAGGGAACATCCCTTAGCACATTTGGTTAATAGTCCCGTGCATCCGACTCACTGTTCGGTGCATAGGACTCATTCCCTAGCATGTGGAGACCATCACTTAGCGCATAAACTTTATTAACTTTTTTTCATGTAGGTCTTGGCATGGGAAAATAACAGAGCAACGCATTCAAAAAATAGGTTAGCGCATCAGGTCTATCTGATAGCACATTCTAGCTATCTTGTAGCGTGTATAGTCCTTTTTGTAGTGCATCATAGATAGAAAGCAAGAATTAAATTGTAACTGAGATAAAACTTAGGCTTGTAGAAGTCCTCAAAATCCAAAATCTTTCTAACTATTTTAAATTGATATTTTACAGGATTTCTGACATTTTCTTGTAGGGAGGAGCTTAGTTTTATTTTTAGAGTTACAATAGTTTAAATTTTTACTAACTTAGTTAAGTTAGTTAAAATTTAAAGTCTTTTAATTCTTGTTGGATAAAATTGAACTCACCTTATTTTGGGCAAATAAAAAGAACCACAAAAACAATCCTTCTTGCTTTTCCTAGGAAGACAAATTTTCACTTTGCGCTCTAAAAAGAACAAGGCAAATTTTTCATTTTTGCAAATAAAGGTTTTTAAAAAGAATTTCACCATCCTTTGGTGCATAAAAGGATCCATTTCAAATTTTTTCAAAGTAAAAGATTCACACATGTCCAAAGTCATTCACAACTAAAGAGGGAAGATCTTCCCCTTTTTGATCGATTTCTTTTGTTGACCAGTTCCTTTTCATAGATCAGAAAATCACTGCTTTAAAGGGGCAAAATAAACACCATATTTTTGTGGAGTAACATCTCCGTATAGATCTTAACAAATCATTGTCTTGAAGGATAAAAAGAACTTTGTTTTCCTTGTCTCGAAAGTGGAAGGAATATGCTCTCCCCTTAACTGGGTGATCAAAAAGCTTGACCACTCTTACGCTTTCAGTGATATTACATTAAATCCTTTAGCAAGCTTGCCTTCCTGAGGGGTTGAAAAACTCTTAAAGCCATTCTTTGGCCGGTGTGAAGGGAACAGCCTAAGTGGGAAATGACTTTGACGCCAAGTGTTCCAACCCACTATAATCAAAAGTGGAAAGTGATGAAAGTCCTTTTCAATGGTTGCACACAATGATTAGCCTTCCCCCAGTATCCTTGAGATACGTAAAGCCTTTGTTCTAAAGGTTGGGAAGCCTCCTAAGGGAGTTTATCACCAACAGCCGAATGGGAAGCCTGATTACTAACTTTAGCATAGAAACTTTGAGCTGAGTCAGTATCCAGACATTTGTAATATTATAGTGCAAGGGTGGGGAAGAATTTGCCCCCAAGATTGCTCATCATATATCTCCCAAGATAACTACTCAATTGTAAAGCAATTCACTTTGGGTTAAATTTTGGAAAAAGGCAAAAAAATGGGTGCCCCCTAGGGGGTGACATGACTGTTTGAGTTGACAGAGTATCAAGACTAGTGGACTATGATATTACTTATGACCCTTGAATAAAGAGTTTGATTGAATTGCTTGTTGTATCTAAACCTATTAAAACATTGAGGATTTGAACACATCCTCATAGAACATACACTCATTATTTAGATTAGGCAAAATGGTTGTCTCTTTTGTGCTATGTTTTCATCTGCTACTTCAAAAAATCATCCATCATCACTGAAAACTAAAAACAAAGTTCCAAAAATTGCAGAAAAATAACCAAGTCAAAACTATTAGGGTAGTTTAGCGCGTAAGAGCAACCTCCTAACGCGTGGAAACTATCTTTTAGTGCATTCGACCTTTACCTTAGTGCATTAAGTCTTAACGTTAGTGCTTCATAGAAATCCAAAACTAGTAGTTTAAAGTAGCACCTTTTGAAAATAGTCTGGCGCATTGAAGCATCAGCTTAGCATGTGGAGACCAAACTTTAGTGCATAGAGATCAATAGTTAGCGCATTGGCAGCCCATATTAGCACATAACCTTTTGAACCAAGACAAAATCAAAACAAATGAGTTAGCACATCATAGGGGGTAGCATAGTGTGTAGGGTCTTTTCTCTAGCTCATTGAGGAAATTCTGTAGTGCATTAAGTTTCAGTCTTAGTGCGTAGCAAAAAACAAGAAAACAGGGGGCAAAATAGAGGTCTATTTTGAAAAATTTGAAAACAATTTAGGGAGCTTTCCTTCCTCAACCTGAACTTCATCAAACAGAAAATCAAAATAGAGTATCAAAAACTATTCTCAAAGAAAGTTCTCCATAAAACAAATTTGTTAGAATCTGAGAACTCATCGCAAGATAACACACATCTCTCCTATCAAAATTAGGAAACCTCATCACAAGTATCAAACAAGTCCTTCAAATAAAAAGGATTTCTATCCAAAAACACTTGTTTTAAAAACTCCAAGTTGTCAAATCGAGTTTCCATATCGAGAAATCTCGTATTCCATATCATTTGATGCACTTCATTGTGAGGGGGCATCTAAACCTTCATTTGATAAAGTAAAACTTAAGTTTCCAAAACAAGCCAACTAAATCCAAAATAAATCAAAGGAAACCATTGATCGCTTGTGCATGACTAATCCTCATATTCTAAGAAGAAAGAGTATTTATCATAACACTAAGTCGAGGAAACAACAACCCAGTTATTTGAAACTTGCCAAACAGAATAAATTTTTATACATTCGCCAACTCTTCAAATCTCATCAAACATTCCTTCGTCATATCCGCTTATATCTTCAAGAAAAAACCAATGAATTTGACAAGGATGTTGGAAATATGGATGGAGTAACTGAGAGGGGAGGGGTGAATCAGTTACCACAAAAATGAATCCACAAGTCCCTTAGATGTCTTAAATGTAAACTGTTGAAACTTGGTAAATTAACTTATCATTGTTCATTAAACATTAACATGCATAAGACAAATGACATGAACACAAGTAACACGAGATATAACGTGGAAACCCAATTTTGGGAAAACCACCAATGTAACTAGTTACTGATTTTCACTCTTCTGAAGTGAGCCCTGTTAGGAGCCAACCCTGTTAAAGGTTACAAAACACACTGTTAGGTGTGACCCTGTTAGAGGATTTAATCACCCTGCTAGGAGTGGCCTTGTGAAAGGTCTTAAGAACAATTCAACCGAATTGTCACCTTGTCAGAGGATTTACAAAAATGGTTGTTAGACCAACTCTGTTAAGAGATTTCGGTATCACTGCTACAATGGTTAGAAAGAAACAATGAAGTGATCTGAATTAAATACAACTTATCTTGCTGATACAGATCTCTGTTCTGCGCCAATAGATCCTTACTGATCACATATATCTTTTCTGCACCTCAAGGATATCACTGATCCTTTATCAGAATTCGCATATTTCTGCTCCTTCACATTTTCATACTTTTCACACTTCACCACACTTCGAAATCGCAACTTGATCTTTCATATATACCATTCAGGTTACCAAGTTGGCCCAATTACAAGTTAAAATAAATATTACATAGGTCGGCTACATATACAAGTTTCAATAAATAAATTCTGCTTCGGTCGGCTGCATAAACATTTCACTGATGCTCGGTGAACACTGCTGATTCTTTGGTAATCGACTGAACTCGGTAAGTACTGCGAACTTGGTAAAGACTGACTTTCTTTCACATATTCTTCGAAGACCGACTGAACTCGGTAAAAACTGCAAACTCGGTAAAGACTGACTTTCTTTCACATATTCTTCGAAGACCGACTGAACTCGGTAAAGACTGCGAACTCAGTATAGTATTCTGGAGTGCTAGGTAGACTCTGTAACTTGCTTCTCTTACCGTCTAAACTTGGTAGACTCTGTCTAACTGCCTTGCCAAACATTTTGAGCTCGGTAGACTGATATGACATTTGTGTAACATCAAAGACAATACACAATTAAACAATTGTATCCAACAAAGGAACCATTGAGGAGTAGAGCATTCTATCAAAAATCAGCACTCAGTGAACACCTAAATCAAGGAGGGAAGATTAATCCAACCTTCTTCCTTGAGGAGTGCATCACTTACAACATACCGCGATTTGAACCACCAACCCTTGAACAAAACATCAAAGAAGAGTTTGTTCCTTTTGTCATAGAAAGCTTCTACTAGATGCTTGCCGTTACTCACTCTTAATGAAACAAACAAAATGAAATGCAACTAGAGTCCAACATGGATTGACGATTATCAAATCCTTTCGAGGGTCCAAATCTAGAGGACACCAAAATTTCTGAGGAACTCCTTCAAGAGTGTCAAGAAAGTGGTTCATTTCAAAAACTTGTGGAAAGACTCATGGAAAATGACAAAGAAAAATATCTACTCATGCTCACAAGAAAAGGAGTTAAACTTCCTGAAGACTTTGACACTAACATTTTTAGAACAAGGTTTTGACATTATGATTATCAAGAACAACAAAGAGAGGAAGAATCCCATGACCCTGAACAAAACATACATGAGCAAAATCTACCAGAACAGAACTTGCTCGAGCAAAATATCCCTGAGAAAAACATCCCCAAGCAAAACATACCATTGCACACACCATTACAACTTAGAACTAATGCAAGGGAAGAACTCTTCCCTCAGCAAACAAATGTGCCTTTAATTTCTCTCACTCAACAAATGCAAATTTTACAAAGACAAATGCAAGACATGCAACAAGGGACAATAGTATGACACTCCTTGACTGAAATTTGTCCTTATCCTTTTGATAGACAGTTGAACATGGTGCCTTTTCCCCCAAACTCCAATATTCTCAAATTTGACAAATACGATGGGAAAAGTGATCATGTTCGGGAATTTCATACCATGAGTCTTGAATTCTCCCATGATGACACCTATTTGATGAGGTTATTCCCAAGATGCTTGAGAGGACAAACAATGGAATGGTTATTCAAAATCACACCTCTTATCAGATCCTTTGATGAAGTAGTCAAAAAATTCATAACTCAATATTCCTAAAACATTCAACATGCTATCACTATGTTAGATGTTTGTAACACCAAGCAGAAAAACAATGAAACATTCATGGTATTCCTTCAACGTTGGTGACATATGGTTTCAAGATATCCTCGAGATGTGCCTAAAAAAGAAAAGATGGAAATTTTCATTGACAAATTGAATAGTGAGATGAGTTACATACTCAAACTTTAATGCATACCATCTTTTTTGAAATTGATTCAAAATGGCATCCAAGTAGAAGAAGCATGTGTCAAGAAAGGAACATTAAAATTCTTCAAAGAAGGAATAAATTCATCCAATTACAACAACCAAAACAACAACAACTTAGACAAATCCAGATTCTAGATCAGAAAAAAAAACACTGGAAATGGAGGAAATGAATCAAATGATCCAAAATCCAAGCAACCCGTGCTAGCGTTATCAGGTAATCCTCAAGCTACAAAGAATCCCAAAGGTGATAACCAAGGTACTAACACTTATGCACCGAATACCAATCAAGATCAACTCAACACAAACAATGCCAACAATACCTAAAACAATAATACCAATCAAGGACCTAATCCAAACTCACAAGGTAACACAAACAACTTTCCAAAATGCATGTACACACCACTAGGGCAATCACTAGAGTCAGCATTCAGGGAACTCCTGGCAAACAAAATTATCTCCTTACGAGTGATCAACAACTTTGAGCCACAAATCAAACCACCCTGGTGGAATGACTCACACTTTTGTGATTTTCATCACAACAAAGGTCATCAAACAAATGATTGCATGAGACTGAAAAACATTGTTCAAGACATGCTTGATAGAGGCAATTTAACAGTCGATGGTCTCAAGACAAATGGTGACCATGGAGCCTTTAAGAATCCTCTTCCAAAGTACAACAAGGATGGAGCTTCAACCTCAAATGATACACACAGAGCTTGTATCAATCATATCTACAACAACACCATCAATCATATATCAGCTGAGGATAATCAAGTAAACATCATCACAATCAAAGACAAATGTAAACATGAATATGTCAATGTAACCACCAGAGATCAAAAATATGTCTTAAAGGGGCATACGTCAACAACAAACACCATACCCAAAATTAAATATGATCTAGTTAGTCAATTGTGAAAAACTCCTACTCAAATATCTATACTAGAGTTGCTGAAACTTTCACCAAAACACAAAGACATCTTGGAACAAGCACTATTGGAGACAAATGTACCTCAAGATCTGGAGACTGACAAATTCCAAGCCATGGTGGCTCATATGATAGGACCTCATAACCTCACCTTTTCTAAGCATGATAATATCTCATTGAGCCATCCACAAAATACTCCACTCCACATTGAAGTCTTGGTCTACAAGCATCGAGTCAAAATAGTATTAATAGATGGAGGAGCGAGACTCAATATTTGTACCTTGAAACTTATACGTGCATTAGGCTTCTCTGAGCAATCTATTGATCCATGCAAAAAGATCACTATCAAAGCATATGATGACAAAGAGAGACCATCTAAAGGAACAGTAATGTTGCCAATTCATGTAGGACCAATACAAAAGCACACTATGTGCCAAGTCTTAGACATAGACTTCACATACAATATCTTGTTGGGTTGGCCTTGGATGCATGAAATGCAAGCAGTACCTTCTACTTATCATCAATGCGTTAAGTTCCCCTATAATGAGTAGGAGATTTCTATATTAGCAGATCATAACCCTTTTCAACATTGTAATGCTATGGGGGTAGCCCAAGATAGCTTGGTTCCACATAATAGATAAAAACAAAGTTACTCAACACTAGATCTTCAACAAGAAAAGTCTAAATCACTATCTATGGATTTCAAGAAGAAAATAAAAATCAAACAGCAAGGCATGGGAGAATACTCTTTGGAACCCTTGTGTTTGGCCAACTTACCAGCATCACCTAAATCTCATGGATTACCTACAACATCAACACATCAAGCGACACAACCCATCACCAAGTTTGATGGCAAATTTATCCAACTCGACACTCTAGCACATGAATCGGAGGAAAAAGACATCCTTAGTTGGCTATACAAGGATGAAGAAGAAGATGACAGAGCAGCTATTGTGGAGGTAGCTATACCAACACACATGTATGGAAAAGGTTACTTGATCATGCAATAAATAGGATACAATGGAAAAGGACCTATTGACAAATGTTAGGAAGGTGTCACAGAACCATTAGATCCTCCTTCACAATTCAGTAAAGACAAAACAAGATTGGGCTATGAACACATTCTACTACCAAGGAAGACACCAAGCAAATACCAAAAACCTCAGTGGAAAGCAAAGAAGAAATACAAGGAGGACTCCTGGCAGGAGGCACTATTTGAGTTAGTAGAGACAATACGCAAAGAACGCAGATATCAAGAATGAAAGCAACATCAAGAGAAGCCCATCAAACAAAAGAAGGAAGCATCTACTGCAAAAGCACATCATATTCTAGAACCAGTGTTTGACAAAGAGGAACCACCTCCTAATAATATCATTCCTCCTCGAGAAGAGACAATATATGAAAAAATGCAAAGAGTGGAAGCAAGATCTGACATAGAATCAGAGAAAACTATGAGACTTGTATTAATCATCAAAAACCTATTTTCATCCTACAACATACCCATCAACAACACTGCCAGAATATGGGATAATACCTTTGAGACTGATTCTAATGAATATGAATGAGGTAGCTATTCTAATGTTATTGAAGATATTGCTGAAAATGATAGGCATACACCCATCTCTCAAGAAGAACATGGCACAAAACCTAGACTACTTGAATTTGGTCCACATAATATCTATGATGCCTAAGAAAATGAGCAACAACATTAGAAGAAAGTCTACATATAAGATGATACCATCGAAGACCTTGACAAAATCCTTAACTTCTTTAATACCCCAGCCAACCACGATGATACCTCCATCCTGACACTTACACCAGCTGAACTTGATCTACCTAATGACTCCTTACCACTTATCTTTCCTAACCTCATAGATTGGGACAAACCTAAAAACCATGACATACCAATTTTCCCAAACAATGAATCCATTATCCATTACTTGTGTACTATTAATCTGGAAACAGACTCTACCAGCGAACAAAGTAATGACATCTGCAATTAGGGGAGTACCAAGTCTCTCAGTCACAAAAATGAACAAAGTAAAGGATCTATCGCTGAAAACCAGTCAATGGTGGCAATAGATCACAAAAAAGTAAAAATAAAGGATGCATCTGAGGGTGAAAACCTTTTTAAGGCA
This sequence comes from Cryptomeria japonica, assembly GCF_030272615.1. Lineage (NCBI taxonomy): Eukaryota > Viridiplantae > Streptophyta > Pinopsida > Cupressales > Cupressaceae > Cryptomeria > Cryptomeria japonica. The sequence continues at coordinate 706,561,502 of NC_081411.1, read as the reverse complement.
CATAAAGATGGGAGACTTGATACTCTTCCTGAGTATTATCACGAGTGATCATCCATATTGATTGAGCCCACTCAATCAAACAACATTGGTACTACAGAAGCAACAAAAAATATACACCTTGCAGAATCTTTGACAGAGGAAGAAAAATCAGAGTATTCAATTTTTCAAAGAAAAGAAAATCAACTTTTCTTGGTCATATGCAGATATGCTCGGGATTGATCCATAATTAATCATGCATCATTTGTCCATTTCTCCAGGAGATAAGCGAGTCAAGCAAAAACTGAGAAAGATGAATCCACATGTAGCACTCATGGTCAAAGATGAGCTAAAGAAACTATTAGATGTCAGATTTATTTGACCTATCGACTATGCTGAATGGATTTCCAACATCATACTAGTATCAAAACTAGATGGCAGTATTAGAATATGCATTGATTTTAGAGATGTCAACAAAGACTATCCAAAGGATGACTTTCCTTTGCCTAGTATCGATATAATTGTAGACCTCACAACAAGCCATGCAATGCTATCATTATTGGATGGTTTTTTAGGCTATAATCAAATCAAGATAGCCCCAGAGGATCAAGATAGAACAACGTTAACCTGTCCTTGGGGAACATACTGTTGGAATGTCATTCCTTTTGGCTTAAAGAATGCAGGGGTAACTTATCAATGAGCGATGACAACAATCTTTCATGATATGATGCATACCTTCATGGAGGACTATGTGGATGATTTACTAGCTAAATCATTTACCTAGGCAAAACATCTAAGAATTTTAGAGAAGATTTTTGATAGATTGGAGAAATTCCAAGTTAGGCTCAACCCTAAGAAGTGTGTCTTTGGGGTTACATTAGGTAAGTTACTAGGCTACATAGTTTCAGCTAAGGGTATTGAAGTGGATCCAACAAAGGTACAAGCCATAATGGAGATGCCACCACCAAAGAACATCAGCCAACTCAGATCTCTACAAGGATGACTCCAATCAATCAGGAAATTCATTGCTCAACTAGCAGATAAAAGTCTACCATTCAACATTTGCTACATAATAATGTACCATTTATATGGGAAGCCAAATGTGCAGAGTCATTATATCAAATCAAGCAATATCTAATGAATCCACCAATTCTAGTACCACCGATAGCAGTGAAACAACTCATTCTCTACATCTCAACAACAGATATATCACTAGGGGCATTATTAGCATAAGAAGATGAACAAGGCAAGGAACAAGCTATGTATTACACCAGTAGGACATTAAACAAATATGAACTCAATTATACATTCATTGAGAAGGCTTGCCTAATGGTGGTATTTGCTTCTCAAAAGTTCCAACACTACATGCTAATGCATACAATCAAGCTCTTAGAAAAAAATAATCCTCTCAAATATTTACTCAGCAAAGCAACTCTTATAGGCAGATTGGCTAAATGGGTCATGATTCTCAGTGAATTTGATATCCATTACACAGAGCGACGAGCTATCAAGGGACAAGTAATTGCAGATCAACTAGCTGAAGTACCGTTACCTGGAAAACAACCAATGAAGATCGAATTTCTAGATAGGGATGTTCTTGCTATTTCCACCAAACAATGGACCCTATACTTTAATGAATTATATACTCAACATGGCTCAGGTGTTGGCATTCTGTTCATCACTCCTGAAGGGCACACCATACCAAGATCATATAAGCTCATGTTTCCATGCACAAATAACATTTCTGAATATGAGGCACTAGTCATAGGCATCAAAATGGTTGTGGAATGGAGAATCACAAAATTAAAAGTCTACGGAGATTCACAACTAGTCATCAATCAAATCAACAATGACTATCAGACAAAAGATGACAAGCAACTACCATACAAACGAATGGTGGATGATTTCAAACAATATTTTATACACATCACCTTTGAGAAAATACCAAGGTTGGACAATAGAGCAGCCGATGCAATGGCTACTATCACTTCACTAATGCAAATTCTAGAGCAACAGAGTCATTACGAGTTTCTGGTAGAGCAACTGTTTTCCCCAGCCTATGACCATTCCGATTCCCATGTTATCTATGCCTTGACCGGTTCTGACTCTCCATTATACAAATTTATATACGACTATCTTAAAAGCAATATCCTACCCATTGACCTATCCCAAAACCAAAAATGCAACTTTATCCGACAAGCCGCCTGTTATACTCTCACTACTGATACTTTGTAGCATTGAGGTCTAGATGGTACTCTTCTTCGTTGTCTTGATCGTAATGAATTTGACTCCGCTTTACAAGAGATTCACGAAGGTATCTATGGCACACATTGAAGTGGTCCTACTCTTGCTAAAAAACTTCTAAGAATGGGATATTACTAGTTGACAATGGAAAAAGACTCTTATCATTTTGCAAAGAAGTGTCCTAAATGCCAAATCCATGGCAAACTTATACATGCACCAACATAGGAATTGCAGCCATTCACAACATCCTGACCCTTTTGCTAGTGGGGACTCCACTTGGTTGGCAAAATTCATCCTTCATCTTCAAATGGACACAAGTTCATTATAACTGCAATAGAATACTTTACCAAGTGGATTGAAGCAGTCCCCATGACCACAGTGACTGGGAAACAAATTGCCTCTTTTATCCTTAATTATCTAATCTGCATATATGACATTCCAAGTTCCTTCATCATAGATAATGGACAACCTTTCAAGAACCAAGATGTGCGAGAACTATGTGAAAAATTCAAAATTCAACATCGCTTCTCTACACTTTACTACCCACAGGGAAATGGTCAGGCAGAAGCATCCAACAAGACAATATTGAAAATCCTAAAGAAAACAATGAATGATGCTGACAAAGATTGGCACGTACAACTCAATCCAGTACTTTGGGCATACAGAACTAGCATCCCTACACCTATGAGAGCTACACCATATTCATTGGTATATGGTTTAGAAGCAATTTTACCCCTAGAGGTAGAAATTCCATATCTTAGAGTCTCTTTGAAAGACCTAATTCTAGATGAAGAGTATTGAGTCAACCAACTGCAAGAGCTAGAACTTCTAGATGAAAGACACCAACATGCCTACACTCACCTCAAAGCATATCAACAATGCATGTGCAGAAGCTACAACCACAAGGTCATTCCCATAATTTTTAAAATTGATGACCTAGTACTCAAGGAAAATCCTAGAAATCAACAAGATCGGGAAAAGAAAGGGAAATTTGAGCCTAACTGGTTAGGTCCCTATGTCATCATATCAACCTATGGATTAGGTGCTTATCAGCTAACAACTTAAGAAGGAGATGTTCTCGACGAACCAACTAACAACATCGATATGAAGAAATACTACACCTAATAAGTCTAATGCACGAAAAAGTCAAAAATATCAAAACAAAATCAAAAAAATTAAAAATCAAGAAAAAGCAAATAAAAAGGTACAATAAAAGAAACTGGTGAAAAACTGGCAACAGGTGCTATTGTGAGAGGACAACTCCTCTATATATCTTTAATACCAAACCGTTATATCCACTGTTAAGCACTATCGGCCATCGCCCGACATTTTTATCACAATATCCATCCAGGACATACTTAGCATAGTCACTATCCTGGTTTATCCGCATATCCTTTCACAACATCTCACCATGGCTTGGTAATCACTGTACATATCCACATTAAGAGGAAAACTCAGCTAGGGGAAGCATTGATCAGAACTAGCAGCAAATTCAAAACATCAAAACTTGTAGCAAACTCAGACCATCATATCCAACAAACAACTCAACAATCACAAAACCAAACATTGATCACTTAAAGGATTCACAAAACATGATAGATGATTTTTTGAAGTATCAAATGTTTGCATCTTGCATAAAGTTTTGACTATTTTGCACTTGAGCTTTTTGAATTATTGGATCCTCTACATTTTCTCAACAATGCTTCAAGCTAGAGAAAGTTGTGGGGACTCCAATATTTTTTTAGTTTTCTGTCTATGAGGTGATCATTTGTACTATGCAGATACTTGTCTTGAGATGTGATTCAAAGCATATCACTGAAGACATGATTCCAATTTGTGCATACAAATGGTTTAACCTTGTTTGTTTATACGCAATCCACACTCAAGTCATCCTGGTTCAATTATACCTTGATGCTTGTGCTATCTTGCAAAACCAAAAATCATGTAAATTTTTTCTCAAGCAATTATGGTTTAATTATACCATTATGCTTGTATAAATTTTCAACATATCCCAAACAAATCAATGCTCAATGATGATACCTACAAAGAAAGAAAAAACATGTGACTATACAGAGATGACGAATGCATAATGAGGATGCTCAAATTATTTGCATATCATTTTACAATTAGTTGCATATCACATTAATCTTGCATCAATATCATTTCATTTTCTATATCAATATCATACATCTCATTTTCAAGATACATCTCATAGCATATCAATATCATACATCTCATTTTCAAGATACATCTCACAACATATCATTATCATACATCTCATTTTCAAGATACATATAATTTCATACTGTAGAAACCTAAAAATGGTCAACGCTTGTGGAGTCATACTTTAACATTTGCGCATTGCCTCATTTTAGGTTTTTGCGTCGCATTAACATTTCTCCTATGTCACAAACTTGGTTTTTATCATTTGCGAGCATCGAGTCATTCTTCTACATTCTTCATTTGTCTCATTTTCAAATTTGGTCTTGTCGATAACAATCTTCAGTCATGATTTTGGTCAATCTTATCCTGTTGCATCAATGTGCGTGTTCATTTGTCATCATTTTGGACATCGTCAATCCTAATTAGGGTTTTGTCCTCTATCAATCTTGTCATCTTGTGATCGATTTGTCATCGATCATTGTCCTCTTATCAATCTTGTCATTTTTGCGATCGATTTGTCATCGATCGTTGTCATTTTCAATCTTGTCATCTTGCGATCGATTTGTCATTGATCGTGGTCATTTTTAATCTTGTCGTTTTGCAATCTATTTTGTTATTGATCATTTTCAATCTTGCGATCGATTTGTCATCGATCGTCATCTTTCTCAATCATGTCAATTTGGATCAATTAGTCATTGTTCCTCGTCAATTGGTGCCTATCAATTTGGTCTCTTTATCAATCTTGGTCAATTTGTCAACCAATTTCAATTGTTTATCAATCAAATCATTCATCAACATTGGTCATTTATCAAGTCAGAATCATGATCAAATTGGATTAACATTAATTATCTTCAATCATGACCTAATTGTCATCCTTGCATTGCTAATTCATCTTCTAGGGTTTCATGATTTAATCATTTAACCTTGTTTGTCATTTCTTCCTCTAGGATTAATAAATTATTTATTTATCCTAAGTCTTCGTGTCACAATTAAATGTTCATTTAATTAGCTAATTATTCCTCTTTTTGTGAATTAATTAATAAATGACAAATTATTAATTAATTTACCTAATTTCTCCTAGCTCCTAATTTCCTAATTTTCATCAATTTCTTAATTCCTAATTTTCCTCTTTTTCTAATTTCTTAATTTCTAATTCATCTAATTTCTATTCCCTCCTATTTTTCTCCTAATTTAATGGGAATGACATTTCAATTTGTCATAATTTGTCATAATTGGCAATCAATCAATTTTGACATAGAAATTTGTCATAAATTGTCATGAATTATCAATCAATCAATTTTGGATAGTAAGTGCAAAATTTGTCATAATTTGTCATAATTGACATTTTTGATTTGTAATTTCCATTAGAATCTCTTCATGCTAATTTGATCTTTTCTCCAATTTGTCTATAAATTGGATGAATTTCTTCAATCCCAACTAATCAATTTTTCAAATCACTTTGTCAAATCAATCACGCTTCGAGTACTCTCGCGCCACTATCTTGTCTACTTGCTTTCATCTCATGTGTATGCACTTGAAGGTGAGATCCACAAACAAAGGCTATTTGGAGAAGAAAGAAGGACAATGGAGCCGCATGAAGGAAGCATTCAGATCTACATTTGGTTTGCTTAGTTTTTAGTTTTGAATGTTTTGTTTTTCATGTCTTTATTGAGTGTGTTTAGGATTGATCATTACATTTGAGCTTTTGTGATTGAGCTAGATTATTATTGATTTTCTTGTGATGATTTCCTGATTTCCTAGATACATTAATTGGTGAACCCGATGTGAACTAACCCTCTAATCATGCTTTTGAGTGCTTTTGAGTTGATTTGCAGGTCAAAAACCCAAGAAACAGGGTAATGCAGGGTTTTCTGGGGACTTTTGTGCCTGTGTGAGACAATCTGTGCCTATGTCAAGCATTCTGCACCTATGTCAAGGACAATCTGTGCCTATGTCAAGCATTCTGCACCTATGTCAAGGACAATCTGTGCCTATGTCAAGCATTCTGCGCCTATGTCAAGAATTCTGCGCCTGTGTAAGTCTAGAAACAAAGGTAAAAAAATAGTGTTTTTACTTGAAAATTGTTTTGTTTTGCATTCTGTTTCTGCTTTTTGGTTTTTGGTACTGATTCTCTGTGCAGCACCTTGGCATTACACATGGCAAAGACAACAAATGAAACTACTAACACATTTTATGCAGGTTCGATAGTCAAAGACTAAACATATCAAACTTCTGACTTGGGTTTTGCAGGTTGCCTTGGATTACAACTAAACTTTGTGTTTGCAATTAATATTTAGGCACCTAGTATGATTTCTAAATAGGATGGAATGAATGTATGTTTTCTTTGATTGTTGAGTTTGACATTGGAGTAGGAGAGTATGCTCTCATCCTTCTTAGGGTAGTCAAAAATCTAGATCTTCGATACCATGCTCATGTTTTTGATTGTGTGTCACCTTTAGAGGGCCTGCCTTCCCGACCATTTGGTTTTGCAAGAAAGTGACAATCGTGAGAAGGGAATGACCCAAAGTGAGTATGGCTAGAATACCTTGGCATTCTAACTCACTATAAATAAATACCTGATGAGCGAAAGCTTTGAAGGAAGGGTTACGTGGGAATTGTAGTTACTTGGGAAGTGATGACCCTTGAATGCTTTCTCATATCAACATCTAAGTAGGACCTCATGGTCTAAATCATGCTTGCATGACTACATTTGTTTGGTATCTTGGTGGGCTTAATGTCTCAATCACGCTTGCGTGACATCAAGGAGTAACACTTAACAGAAATCCTTACTAAACACCTTGTTTTTAGAGGCCAAAAACCCTTCTAGTTTCTTGAGAAGGACAAGTTTGGATACTTGGAAGAGATACTAAGTTCACCATGGGGAGATTTCCATGGGGACTGATGCTTGGCTGCCCTGAGAAGTGAGTGCCGTGGAGGGGAACCTGTGGGGTCAAGCATCTATGTATTATCCTTGGATCCCATAATGAGTCTACCTCTCAAGTACCTAATGTCCTTGCCTACCATAAGAAATGTGTGAATGAGCATGATTGTCTTGATTCTAAGTTGAAATATCTTGTCTTCTTTGCATGTCAAAAGTTGAATTGCATCTCATTTCAAAAAACAAGGCAAATTGATTCAAAACAAGGTTAAACACAAGAACATTTCATCCAACAAAGTTCAAAACACCTCCAAACATGGTTGTCAAACATTGTTGCAAAATCTTGTATCAACATTCATGTCACTTAGGTTTAGGATCATCCTAGGTTTGCATTTTGCAAGTTCATTGTCAACTATCAAGGTTAAGTTTCATCTAAGTCATACTCCTTTGCATGTCAATAAGGGTCATCCATTTGCATGTGTCCTCTTGCGTTAGAGTAATACCATTGTCATACATTTGCATTTGCATACCCTAGGTCTCTTCATTAAGCTTAGGTCATTATCATATCATATTAGGGTCAGTTGCATAGTAATTGTCCCTTTGCATATAGTGTCAAAGCTAGGTTTTGTCATACTTGAGTAATCCAAATCTTTGATAAACCCTAAGTCATTGTTAAGAAGTCTTGACCTTATCAAACTTTTATCTTTTGTCATTTCTTCAAACCTAGCTTAGTATCCAAGCATATAGGGGAGACATTGTCATCTTGTCCTTTTGTCACTTGGTCCTTTTTTCCTTTGAGGTCTAGACACCATTTCAATCTCCTAAAGGTCTCTCTTTTAGATTTGCATTCAAAAGTTTGTCAAAATCTTCAAAAACAACCAAAAACATAGATTGCATTCTTGCCATAGATTACATTCTCATCTATTTTAGTTTGCATTTAGTTACATATCATATATTATCCTTGAAAAATTCCAAAAATATTGCATTTGCATAGTGACATGCCTATTGAAACAAGGTCAAAATCTAAGAAGATGGGCGAACCAACGTATCAACCCATTGACAACATAGCAAATTCACAGTTTCAAACTAGTCAAACGGTACAAATTGAAGGTTCATCAAACACATCATTACCACCATATGGAATGGTTCAACTTGGACCACCTCCATTATATGAACCAGTATTTGTACCCATGAAACTAGGACATGGGAGTGTTCCACCAACACCAAAAGGAAATGCACCTTTCAATTGGAATCAACCAAACCTGCAACATGACATTCAAACTCAAACATTACATGAGGAACAAACTCTTTCACAAGGATTTGGTTCAAACCAAGGTGTTCAACAAGAAACAAATCCAAATGTCCAACTAGATTCTTCATTAGATTTTGATGCTTCTGATGATGTTGATATGTTCCTTCAAGATCCAAAGTTGACAAAAAAGATGGATAAATTCTTGAACAAGGTCTTTAAGATGTTCCCACAGAAATATCTTAACATGATGAGTAATGTGGCTTCCTCAAATGAGAAAATTAATGTGCAAATGCAACAAGGCGGTGAGCTGTTAAGTTTCTCTCCGCATCCAAATGAAGAAAATGTGCAACAGGAAATTCAACCTACCTTGATGAGTAAACGTGCTTCAAAGGCATTGACAGTGACTATTCCTCAAAAGTCACCATTTGAAACAATAAATAATCCGTTATTCAACACAACACTTGTAACACAAGATCAAATGAAGACCACACAAATAGTGACAATGGTTCCTCACATACATAAAATTGGATCAAAGTCTAAGATGCAAGAAAGCTTCATGACTGGAATGCCTGATGTCACCAATGTTCAAAACAATTGCACAATGCAACAAAGTTCTTATACCCCATTAAGCTCAATATATTTTCCAAACACTATGGTGATAGATCCTTCGATAATGGCAACACAAAGAGCTACAGATAGTGGTTTGCACCAACAACAAATGTTGCAACAATTGAGTAATACACAAATGGTACAATCGAATGTGCAAACAAACAATGCACAACAACAACAATATCGCATTCGACAACAAATTGCAGTGCCTTCTGCCTCATTACAAGTTAATGCAAACTTGCAACCACCACAATGGATTGGACAAACAACATGACAAGTTAATGCAAGTGCGATACCCCATCTTAAGGAGAAACAACAAAAACCACCCAAACAAAGTTTTTTGCAAATGATGGGATTTACACCGTGATGACAACAATTGGCACAAGGTCAAGAAATTCCGATTTGTCAGCATCAACAACAACATGTGCCTCAATATGTGCCAAGACAAACAAGCTATCATACTTCACAATCGCAATTGGCACCTGTGTAATATCAACAACACCCTCAATTGCAATATCAGCCTAGGCTACAAGAAGCACAACAACAAGGTCAATATCAAGGCATGGCACAACCGCAACAACAAGAGGTATACCAAGAACATTATATGCCAGAGACACCAAAGATGACAATTTCAGAGTATCAACAACCGATTGAAAACACGATGTATCAACAAAGAGTACCCACTAGGATTAATGATGGACCTCCAAAATATGATACAATTGCGCAACAGCTTGAGAAGTTGCAATGACAAGTTGACGCATTAGAAACTAAAGGAACAAAGAAGTTGTACACAGATCAGGATTTATGTCCTAATCCATTTGACAAGAGCTTATACATGCCTCCATTCCCTAAGCATTTTGAGGCACCCAATTTTGAGAAATATAAAGGGAATGGAAATCCAAAAGATCACATTCGAGCATTTTTTGTGGCATGTACTGAAGTGAGTTATGAGGAAACATATTTAATGTGATTATTTGCAAGAAGCCTCATGGGACAAGCCATGGATTGGTATTCACATCTGCCAGGAAACATAAAGACTTGGTTGGAGCTGGCTCAAAAGTTTATATCTCATTTCGTGTTCAACATCGACAGTGACGTGACCATGTCAGATTTATGCAACACCAAGCAAAAGCAAGGTGAACCATTAGTGACTTTCTTGCAATGATGGCAAAGCTTGTATAGTCGTTCTTCCCTAGATATACCTGAAGAACAACAAGTGAATCTGTTTATCCAAAATTTGGTCCTAAAAATGATGGATGATCTAAAATTGAAAAGTCCCAGTACTATTGAGAAACTCATTAAGAAAGGGATGAATATTGAAACTGCTCTTGTAGCTAAAGGAATCATTAAGCTTAATAAAGATAGTGACAACACAAACAATTCAGGGGATAGAAATAGATTTTGGTATAAAAACAAAAATGTCACTAATGATGGTGTTGTTGATGCAAGGGCGGTGAATGCAAACCAATCCCCGTTCACAATCAAGAAATTGAGTGTTCCTAATATGTCAACTATGGAAAAAAATCAAACACCAATGAGCAATGTTACTCAACAGCCGCAATACCAACAATATGCTCAACAATACACTCAACAATATAATCAACAACAAGGTCAGCAACAAAACTAGCAATGCAAACCTTTCCAATCAAGAGATGGACCTCCTTGACAGTTTACACCATTGGGAGAGCCTATTGAATCAATAATGAAACAATTAACACAAGCAAAATTTATCAAGTTACCAGATATCAAGGTAGAACCAGTGGTAAAACTGCATTGGTGGAATGATAATGCATATTGTGAGTACCATCGATCAAAAGGACATAAAACTGCATCATGTTTTCAATTGAAACATATGATTCAAGACTTGTTAGAACAAGGAGTAATTGAGGTAGATCCACCCAACGCGACCTCTAATACTGATCATACCATTTTCAAAACTCCTTTGCTTGATCATGACAAGGGTAAAGCATCTTCTTCAAACCCTACCCAAAAAACAAATTATGCAAACACTGGTTATAACAATGTCATCAATTGTTTTTGAGTGTCAAATGAGTATGTTTCCACCATATGAATAAAGGAACAAGATCCTTCTTGCGCAGTCACCACTCGTTGATCCAAAATAGTCTTGAAAGGAGCTCTTGCAGCTCCTCCCAAACCAACTCCTGCAAGTTAGTATAATCTCTTGGATCATCTAGGAAAGACAACTACACAAATATTGATCCTTGAGTTGTTGAAAATGTCCCCCATGCATCGTGCAGTCCTAGATAAAGCTTTAATTGAGTCCACTATCTGGACAGACATTGATGTTGACCAGTTTCAAGCCCGAATTGGACATCTAGCTATTTCCCAAAATGTCACATTTTCTGATAATGATATCTCACCTGATAAGCTCCCTCATAATGATCCTTTACACCTTGAAGTCTTTGTCCATAATTGCAAAATCTGATGAGTCTTGATAGATGGCGGAGTGGGTCTTAATATTTGTACCTTGAGAGTTGTCATTGGTCTTGGTTATACCGAAAATGACATTGATGCTTCCAGAAGAATAACAATCAAAGCATATGATGATGTTGAGCACCCATCTAAAGGGATAATTACATTACCTATCAGAGTCGGTCCAGTGATAGAAAACACTTTCTTGCAGGTCTTAAACCTTGACCTCCCTTACAATATGATTCTTGGTCAACCATGGATCCAAGCAGTTCCATCCACCTATCATCAATGTTTAAAATATCCTTACAATGGAGCTAAGATAACAATTCTAGGAGATCCTAATCCATTTCAATTTTGCGCTACTCTAAAGGATTCCCCTCAACGGCAAGTCCCAGTCAATAGAGAGGCCCACTCACATAGCTATGTGGATCCTAGTGAATTGTTAGATGCTATCAAAGGAAAATTGAAGATACAGGACCAAGGATGCGGAGAATATTCAATGGATCAAACATTCCTCATTGAGAATTTACCAATATCTCCAAAATCATATGGCAAACCACATTTGTTGCACTTGGAACCTAAAGTAGTCATTCAATACTAGCCTCCCACTACATTTACAAGATGGGGCGAACTTGACAAAGAAACTTTAGATGATGATGTCATAGACTGGCTTTATAAGGATCCAACTGAGATCCCACCTGTCAGGTTGCCAGTGGAACATACAGCAAAGGATTTACTATGCTACAGAAGAAAGGATATGATGGCTGCAGTGGCTTAGGCCCAGAGAAGAAGGGAAGGATAGAACCTATTATACCCAAGATGCGACCTCCAACTTTAGGGTTAGGTTTTGTGCCATTACAAATTGGATCCTCATCTACCAATGTGACCACGTGTGGAAAAGGGTGTAACTCTGATGATGAAATAACACTTGAGGATACCCGACCTGAAACTGATTCCAATGAATGGGAGTGGAGTTCTTTTTCTTCTGGCTCCTATGCCCTTGACAATATTTTCCTCGACTCTGATAATTTGCCTATGGAAGACAAACATGAAATAACTCCCCTTCCTAAAACATGTCCTAATGCTTGGATAGAGTCATTCTGGGACCCAAGCTCCGAATTGGATACTAGCAGTTTAGACAGTGATACCATAGATGTTTACATCTTTACCATCTCAGTCCTCTCCCTCCTTAAAACCGATGATGACATGCCCCTCGTCTATCCCCAACTTATCCAACATGACCAACAAGAACCACTCACATTGGATTGTTTTCAAAATGACGAAGCAATTGCAGAATTCCTTGGACTACGGGAAGGCATACCACAAGGTGATCATAAGGCATGATTTTCTATTGATTTGGATTCCACAACATATTTTGGGGAGTCAACTCCATCTTCCAGTCATCAAAATGAGAAAAGAAAAGAAAAAGAAAAAAATCAAAAGAATAGGTCTTTGAGTGAAAACCGTAAGGCACTCTCTGATCATACAAAAGTAAAAATAAAAGACATACCTGCGGGTGAAAACCTATCTGAGGCGCCCAAAGGTGGAAGAGTGGACATACCCCTATCAAGTCAGGACAAATCAACATTACTTGTGGAAATGACTGAGGAAATCAATTTGGGTACACTTGACAACCCTAAGGTCATTCATTTTGCTGCTTCTCTATCAAAATAGGAAAAGATAGATTTTGTCAATTTCTTTCTTGAGAAGAAGATCAGCTTTGCATGGTCCTATGTAGATATGCCTGGCCTTGATCCAGAATTAGTCCTTCATCACTTGCCATTGAAAGCAGATGCCAAGCCCATCAAAAAGAAACTTAGAAAGATGCATCCTCAGGTGGCTCTTTTGGTCAAGGTGGAACTAAAAAAATTACTAGATGTGGGCTTTATTAGACCCATTGATTATGCAGACTGGATTTCAAATTTAGTACCAGTTAGTAAGGTAATAGGGGGCATCAGAATCTGTATATATTTTAGGGATCTCAATAAAGCATGCCCTAAAGATGATTTTCCACTGCCAAACATAGACATCATAGTTGACATGACTGCTGGCTATGAGATGCTCTCATTGATGGATGGTTTCTCTGTCTATAACCAAATTCGCATTGCTCCTGAAGATCAACATAAGACTGCATTCACCTATGCTTGGGGTACCTATTGCTGGAATGTGATGCCCTTTGGTCTTAAAAATGCAGGCGCAACATATCAAAGAGCAATGATGACAATTTTTCATGATTTCATGCATACTTTGATGGAGGACTATGTTGATGACTTGTTATGCAAATCTGTCACAAGAGATAGTCATTTAGCCATCTTGGGCCCAATCTTTGACCGAATGGTGACCTACAAGCTCAAACTCAATACAAAGAAGTGTGTCTTTGGTGTCACAGCTGGCAAATTACTAGGATACATTGTTTCTCACCGAGGCATCGAAGTCAACCCGACCAAGGTTAAAGCAATAATGGATATGCCTCCTCCTTCCAATCTCTGGCAATTAAGAAGTTTGCAAGGAAAGCTCCAATCAATCCGCCGCTTTATAGCTCAGTTGGCAGACAAATGTCATCCATTCTAGCATCTATTGCATAAAGGAGTCAATTTTAAATGGACTGAGCAATGTCAATCAACCTTTCAAGCTCTCAAGGACTATTTGTTGTCGCCGCCTATCCTAATGCCTCCTATAGAAGGAAAGCCATTTATATTGTATATTTCTACAACTGAAACAACACTAGGAGTTCTCTTGGCCCAGTAGGATGAGATCGACAAAGAGTGAGCTATTTATTATATTAGCTGGGCACTTGTAGGCTATGAGATGAATTATTCAACTATTGAACGGGCATGCTTAGCAGTGGTATTTGCAACACAAAAACTCTGACACTAAATGCTAAATCACCAAACATTGCTGGTTGCAAAAATTGATCACTTGAAATATTTGCTTAGCAGAGCAGCTTTGACAGGTCACCTAGCCAAGTGGGTTATGATCCTCAGTGAATTTGATATTGAGTACATGGAGCGAAAGGCAATAAAAGGACAAGTCATAGCTGATCAACTTGCAGAGGCTCCTATTTATGATGATCATCCCATGTTGACAGATTTTCCAGATGAATCAGTATTTGCTCTTACATCTTCTAATGAATGGAAGTTATACTTTGATGGGTCCCATACCAAGTTCGGATCTGGAGCAGGCATATTGTTTGTCACCCTTCAAGGTGATGCTATTCCCAAGTCCTATAGAATAACTTTCCATTGTACCAATAACATTGCAGAATATGAAGCACTGGTCACAGGACTCCGAGTAGCGGTCCACTGGAACATCACACATTTACAAGTCTACGGAGATTCTCAATTAGTCATCTATCAAGTCAATGATGACTACAAAACAAAAGATGAAAAGCTTATTCCCTATAAGCACATGGTAGATTTCTTCAAGACAAAATTCACGGCTATCCATTTCAGTCAAGTTCCAAGAATGCAAAATAAGTTGGCAGATGTGATGGCTACGATTGCTTCCATGTTGAATATACCCCATAATATGGACAAATGTGAATTTTTGGTTGAACAATTGCTTGTCCCTTCTTTTGACATTCCGACAGTAGATGTGATGTGCATTCTTGTTGGTCCTAACTCCTCATGGTACAATGATGTATATCAATATTTGAAATCCCAAACCTTACCACCTAACCTTTCCACTAAACAATGCTGAGCCTTTATCCGACAGACGGCCAAATATGTCATCATTGCTGACACCCTTTACCGCCATTCCTTTGACCATACTCTCCTTAGGTGTTTGGATTCTGATGAGGCACAAATGACTTTACATGAGGTTCACGATGGTATATGTGGGGCCATTTCAATGGTCTTAGCTTAGCCAAAAAGTTGATTCGTGCTGGGTATTATTGGCCCACTCTGGAAAAAGATGTTCATGATTTTGTTAAAAAGTGCTACAAGTGCCAGATCCATGGGAATTATATTCATGCACCAGCCCAAGAGCTACATTCTGTCATATCTCTGTGGCCCTTTTCTCAATGGGGATTGGATCTTATTGGCAAGATTCACCTGACATCTGCAAATGGACACAAGTTCATTATTACAGCCATGGAGTATTTTACAAAATGGATCAAGGCCATCCCCATGACCTATATCACTGGTGTGCAAATTTCAAAATTCTTGCTGAATTATATCATATGCAGATATGGGGTTCCCCTTGCCATAGTAACAGATAATGGTCGTCCCTTCAAGAATAAAGATGTCAAGGAACTCTGTAAAAAGTTTCATATCCAACACCGTTTCTCCAGTCCATACTATCCACTGGGTAATGGTCAAGTTGAAGCATCAAATAAAACCATTATCAAGATCCTGAAAAAAGTTGTCAATGGCGCTGGTCAAGATTGGCATGTACAATTAAATCCAGCACTATGGGCCTATCACACTTCTATCCACACACCTACTGGCACAACACCTTATTCCTTGGTGTATGGTGCGGAAGCCATTTTACCTTTGGAGGTGGAGATTCCTTCCTTGCATGTTTCCTTGCAACATTTGATTGATGATGAGACACATAGAGTCTCTCAATTGCATCATCTTGAGATGTTAGATGAGAAACGTCAGACAACCCTGACACATTTGCAAGCATATCAAAACCGTCTCCATCGCTCTTATAATAAGAAAGTCAAAGGGTGACACTTCGAAGTGGGAGATCTGGTTTTAAAGGCAAACCCCAAGAATGCACAATCTACTGACATCATCAAGGGCAAGTTTGAACCTAATTGGGTTGGGCCTTTTATAGTGACTACAGCCTATGGCTCGGGGGCATATCAGCTTGCCGCTCTAGAAGGTGAACCTTTGTCCGATCCTATAAATAGCATGCACCTTCACAAGTACTGGGCATAATTTTCTATTAGCATTTCTTCAAGTATGATCCTGAAAAAATACAAAAAAATCAAAAAAGCAAAAAAAAACAAAAAAAAAACAAAAAAAGAAAAAAAATAGAAAAAAATCAAGAAAAATACAAAAAAAGTGAAGAAAAGTGAAGAAAAGAGAGCAAAAGAGTAAAGAAAAATGATTCGCCCTCTAGTGAAAACTTGGCAAACATGCGCTTTGGGCAAGTACCACGGTGAAAACCTGACAATCAGGCACCATGAGTAATGAGATCATTGCTCTGTCATCTGTCATGACTTTTAGCTATGCTTTCTCTCGGTCGGTTTATCATGCCTATCTTTGTCCTGACCCAATGTTCTATTCCAGGCTTGTGATTGGTCAACATCATTGTCTTGCATACTCCGGTTTCTTGTATATATGTTTCGGTCTTGACCTCTGTATATGTCCTTCAGATGTGCGTTGGGTGTGTTCCCCTTATCATGATCAATCACTGGAACTTTTGAATTTAAAATGTCCTGAAATAATCATAAAAATTGAAAAATGTCCTGAAATAATTCAAAAAAAAAATTTGAAAAATGTCTTGAAATAATTCAAAAAGAAATTGAAAAATGTCCTGAAATAATTCAAAAAAAATTGAAAAATGTCTTGAAATAATTCAAAAAAAATTGAAAAATGTCCTGAAATAATTCAAAAATAAAATAAAAATTGAATAAGGTCCTGAAAAAAATCCCTAAAAACCAAATAAAGTCCTGAAAAAATGAACAAAAAATTATAAAACTTGCAAAAACAAGCATTTTGCAATAAATTATCCCCTTTGTGCATCGATAGATCATTGAGCATCCCTCCAATGACACACAATCACACACTATGCTTTAATAGAATCATGCATTAACAGATGAACTTTTTCCATCAAACCAGACATTCAAACTGATCCCAGTTGTCATATCAATCGAATATCAGCATCAAAATCATTTGTCCTTGTTACTACTATCATGGGTCTTATACAGGGTGTGGTATACTTGAAACCAGACTGTGTCCTGTCTTAGACGGGGTACCACATGTCCTGAAACCAGACCGCATGATTGTCTTATCAACACTTTCAACTTTTGATAGTGAAGATCAAGATGTTTGTTTGATTTGTTTGAATTTGTGCATCTTATCTTTTTTGATTTATCTTTGGCTTCGATCATGTTCCTATGTTGCTCGATGATGTCATTGAGTGATTTAGAGTGACTAAGATGGTTCATGGTCTTTTTCTATTTTTGTTGTGATTGTTTTTGTCTGTGATGTATCTGTTGCAAAAAGGGTTGCATTTCAGCTCTGGCCTTCAATGCCATGATGCTACACATCCATTTTGCTATATTAAAATAAAGGTTCTCACCTACAAAGTGCATTATTGAAAGCAAGTTTTTCTTTATCTCTAACTGTCCTTTGTCCCATTTCTTCTTACTAACATTTCTTCCGTCAGTTCGGATAGTCAATTCGGTCTAGTGCTTCGATTTCTCCACACACATATGTTGCATCCTGCATTCATTGGTTAGTACATTTGCATTACATCAAGTATCATATCAAGCATTTTATCCATTTCATATTATAAATGCATCAAAAGTACATAAAAATGTATTCATACATATTTCACAATAAATAGTACATAAGCCATCCATACATGGCAAATAACTATAAGTCATTGCATCCCATCATATCGATGCATATCATATCACATATCACAATAATATCAAAGTACAAAATTGGACTGTCTGTCCTAAGTATGGCCTGTAGGCTGACTATATAATATCACACTACATAATGTCCACTGTCTGTCATAAGGAGCACGTGCCTCTGTCACTGGGTGCTCCCTCTATCCTCCTCATCCCTGCCATGTCTCATGGATGATGTCCCTCTTATCCTTGGTCTTGGCTATGGTGGTCTCATAGGTCCACTCACCCCCATGCTGCTCAATGACCTCCAAGAGCGTGCCCTACTCTCTATCCTCGATCATGCCCAATATGAAGCTACTCTCTACTCTGGTGGAACTCCACTCTCATATAGTGTCCTCCAATGGCGTATCTCCTCTCTGGTCTCTACCAGCATCTGTGCCATCTCACATGCACTGGCATCTCTAATTGACCCAATGAACTCAGTGACTCTCTATTCCTCTCACTGTGCCTGAGCTATTGCTGTATCTTGAGCCACTGTAAGTCTGGCTATCTCCACTCTGAACTGATCCCGCTATATCCTCAAGATGGCATTCTATCTCTCTAATGTCATAATGTGATCCTACTGACTCGCTATGGTAGCCTTACACATCTCCATCTCCTCTATCCTAGCTGTCTCCGGCTCTATGGGTATATCCTGCAATGCCTCCTGATCAACTGAGTCTAGCTCATCATCGTCATCCCTCTCCTCATCACCATCCCCTCTGTTGCCATCTGCTCTAGCACTCTTCCCCATCCAATAGGGAATCCATGTCCTCGTCTGTCTCCTGCTAGTAGGTATGCTATCACCACTACTATCACCACATATCATTGATCATACTCTGATGCCATGCTCTCCCAGCTGATCTCCCTCTTGATGATATCTAGATCATCTGTGTTGCACTCAAATAAATTGCATAACGCATCTCTCCCTATCACTGGGTCATACTCTACCATCTCCCCATGAATCGGAATGTGGAGGATGCACCATACATCCTCTAGTGTCAGAGTCGCCTCTCCAGTCGCCAGATGGAAGGAGGAAGTCTCTGAATGCCATCGCTCTACCAATGCGGTAAGTAGTCCTGTGTTTGCCCTAATCTTAGGCATGAATGTGATGTAATATATCCCAAGTCCTTCTAATGTATCTCTATCCGTGCTCATGAGTCTATGTCATAGCATGAAGCAGTCTGGTCGGTTCTCTCGCATGATCAATGGATACTATCGACTCTGCATCACAATTGGGGCATATTTTGTCAGTATTAGGGTTTTCTCCTACAGGCTGCATTTCCTTGTTTCATGGCCAAATCAGGGTGTTTCTACTCTATTTTGACCTATCCTATTCTTATCCCCCCTTTTTGGATCATTCGCATGCCATTTTTGACCAAATTAGGGTTGCCAATGCACAACTGCGCCTATGTCAAGCATCCTGCGCCTATGTCATGCAACCTACACCTGTGTACCCTACACAAGCATAGAAGACCTCACACAAGCATAGAATTTTCCCTACACAAGTGCAGAAGTCAGTTTCTGCATTCCTTGTGGGCCCTGCAATGTCCTGCAAGCAAGTCAAATTCATGAAATTGAAAATATGGGTTTTTGAGATACATACCACTACTCCCATGTCATCCGGTTGTCTGTAGGTGTGTACATGTTATCTGAGGTGATCCACCATTGGAATGTTCGCCATCTCTCTACAAGTTTCCTTTTCTAGAGTAACAAATTCTCCTCTTTGCCTAGTGCAAATGAGCTTTTTTCATTCTCTTGATCTCATTTATAGATCTTTGTCAGTGCATAGATGGACGTGCACCCTCTTCATCTTATGCTGGTCATGGTCTTTTGCACCATCATTTGCTTGTCTTTCATGCATCCGATCTCTGATTGTTTGTCTGTTCGATCCTATCATTTTTATCGATCAATTGGCCTCTTTTCTACATGTTTCCGGCCAATTCCTCGAGGGGGCATGCATGTGTCATTGTTAGTTGTCTAGGGCATTTTTAGTATAGTTCTTTGAAACAACACTTAAAACCGTATTGTCTCAAAGAGGGGCAAAATGTAGACACCTAAAAATGGTCAACGCTTGCGGAGTCATACTTTAACATTTGCACGTTGCCTCATTTTAGGTTTTTGCGTCGCATTAACATTTCTCCTATGTCATGCATTTGGTTTTTATCATTTGCGAGCATCGAGTCATTCTTCTACATTCTTCATTTGTCTCATTTTCAAATTTGGTCTTGTCGATAACAATCTTCAGTCATGATTTTGGTCAATCTTATCCTGTCGCATCAATGTGCATGTTCATTTGTCATCATTTTGGACATCGTCAATCCTAATTAGGGTTTTGTCCTCTATCAATCTTGTCATCTTGTGATCGATTTGTCATCGATCGTTGTCCTCTTATCAATCTTGTCATTTTTGCGATCGATTTGTCATTGATCATTGTCATTTTCAATCTTGTCATCTTGCAATCGATTTGTCATCGATCATGGTCATTTTTAATCTTGTCATTTTGCAATCTATTTTGTTATCGATCATTTTCAATCTTGTGATCGATTTGTCATCGATCGTCGTCTTTCTCAATCATGTCAATTTGGATCAATTAGTCATTGTTCCTCATCAATTGGTGCCTATCAATTTGGTCTCTTTATCAATCTTGGTGAATTTGTCAACCAATTTCAATTGTTTATCAATCAAATCATTCGTCAGCATTGGTCATTTATCAAGTCAGAATCATGATCAAATCGAATCGACATTAATTATCTTCAATCATGACCTAATTGTCATCCTTGCATTGCTAATTCATCTTCTAAGGTTTCATGATTTAATCATTTAACCTTGTTTGTCATTTCTTCCTCTAGGATTAATAAATTATTTATTTATCCTAAGTCTTCATGTCACAATTAAATGGTCATTTAATTGGCTAATTATTCCTCTTTTTGTGAATTAATTAATAAATGACAAATTATTAATTAATTTACCTAATTTCTCCTAGCTCCTAATTTCCTAATTTTCATCAATTTCTTAATTCCTAATTTTCCTCTTTTTCTAATTTCTTAATTTCTAATTCATCTAATTTCTATTCCCTCCTTTTTTTCTCCTAATTTAATGGGAATGACATTTCAATTTGTCATAATTTGTCTAATTGGCAATCAATCAATTTTGACATAGAAATTTGTCATAAATTGTCATGAATTATCAATCAATCAATTTTGGATAGTAAGTGCAAAATTTGTCATAATTTGTCATAATTGACATTTTTGATTTGCAATGTCCATTAGAATCTCTTCATGCTAATTTGATCTTTTCTCCAATTTCTCTATAAATTGGATGAATTTCTTCAATCCCAACTAATCACTTTTTCGAATCACTTTGTCAAATCAATCACGCTTCGAGTACTCTTGCGCCACTATCTTGTCTACTTGCTTTCATCTCATGTGTATGCACTTGAAGGTGAGATCCACAAACAAAGGCTATTTGGAGAAGAAAGAAGGACAATGGAGCCGCATGAAGGAAGCATTCAGATCTACATTTGGTTTGCTTAGTTTTTAGTTTTGAATGTTTTGTTTTTCATGTCTTTATTGAGTGTGTTTAGGATTGATCATTACATTTGAGCTTTTGTGATTGAGCTAGATTAGTATTGATTTTCTTGTGATGATTTCTTGATTTCCTAGCTACACATACATCTCATAAACATCATGCATTAACCCATCATATTCATCACATATCAAATAACATACATCTAAACATTGCATCATCATCATAGAAAAATCAAAATCATATAGAAAGAATCATCCATAACACATCACATGAGGATCAAGGAAAATGGTGTCATATATATCTAAAAAATGATTAATGTACAAAATATGTCATGTCTGAGCCAATACAACAAAATGATCAAAATACAATGGAGACAACGTCTCTTAGGTATGACTATCTCTTGAAGGGGATAGTCTCACCACAGATGTCCCAACACCTAGATCTCCAGGTGGATCCTATCTAGGAGGCCCTGCCATGCCTCTACTCTCTGTCCTTGACCTAGTCTCTTAGTATCGACTTGATCTCAAAGCTGTAAAACTCTGCACTTGGTGCTCCCTGGGCACTACATCCTCATAATTCCTCCCATAGTACTCCGCCTCCTTGGCTCCCAAAGCCAATTCTCTCAAAGTGTCTCTAATCAGGCCATGTGCTACCGCTCTCTCCAAAGCCTCTGCTCAAGCCAACCACTCCAAAAATGTATCCCGCTCTATGGTTAGTTGTATAATATGCTGCTGATGTGCCACTAGCTATGTCTGTAGGTGCTACACTGATAGCTATAGCGACCTAATCTATGCATCCTCCCAATGTGTTGGAATCCGCATCTGGATGAGTACCTACGAAATGGTACCCCCTATCCCTCCCCCTATCCTTGGTGTTGGTGGGGGTAACACATCAGACTTCCTCCTCTGAGCCGAACATCTAAATTCATTAGTCCCTCCCACCACTGCTATCACCTCTCCTACTCTCTCCTCACCCCCATCTCCAATAGCCAAACCTCCTCTCCCTCTATCCACCACCACTTGCCACACTGCTCTCTCCACCCAAACCCCTCTATCACCACCATCTCCACCCCGATCTCCTCTCCTCCCCCGATCTCCACCCCGATCTCATCTCCTAGCCTAATCTCCTCTCTTCCCTCTATCCCCTTGCCGACTTCGGCCACCTCCTCTACCATCTCCACCATCATCCCCTCCACCATCCCCACCTCCCACATCCAACTCCTCTCCATCCTCTCTCTGTCTCCCTAGCCTCTCGAGCTACTCATCATCCTCATCATTATCAAAATCGGGAATCATCTCCACTGGATCTGATATCCTAGCAACAACATGTGCTGCAAAAAATGTGGCGAACCCTCTATCATCCCTACATCTACTACCCCATAGGCATAGTCCCATATCTAGTTGGCTAAGTGAAAGAACTCCTCAACTACCACCGTGCTATCAATAGTGGGTCCCCACTCTGGTATATCCTATCTCCGTCGAGCATACAAGCATGCTCCCTATGGAACTCCTTGCTAATGACCATACTTTCGGAACACCCAGCTATGCAAGAATCTCTTGATAATAAAGGGTGCTTAACCTATCAAAAATCAAGACATATAGACGTACGACATCTCCATCCCATCCTTTGCCCATAACTCACACTCCATATATGGTCTCTAGATGATCGTGTCAATATCATCTAACACTCTCCTCCAGTGCTCTAGTTTTCCCAGCTTACGGTAGACAACTATCCCTTGATATCTATACGCATAAGCACACCCAGTAGGCCTATCTCTGTCCACAAGTGGCCTAGTTGTGAGAATATGCTTCCACGCCCATACCTTTAATAGTGTAACTCTAGCTGATAGATTGCTATAACCCAAGTACACTACCTGATGCAGATCCTTGTATAAGTAGGCCAACATAGCTGACCCCCATGTGAATCGGCGACCCTGTGTCACCATGTCCTCTAGGACCAACCCCCATCCTACTGCCAATCCCTTCGACCTATAGTCAGGACATAAGAAACCACCTATGAATCCTACTAGCACTAATGGTAGAGGAGCGTAATCCAAATCTATGAACTCCTACCAGGGGATCTCATACCCACAAACTATATCATCCTGAAGAATCTGAAAAAGTGCCTCTATCTTGCCCTCGTCTATCCACTCATAAGGTAACAATGCACCTACCATAGGAATCCATAGAATCTGGTAGCAATCCTCAGGTGTCATTGTGATCTCACCTATCGCCAAATGGAAGGTGTTGGTGTCGCTATGCGACCTCTCGGCCAACATTGTCAACAAACCCGGATTAATGATAAACCGAGGCATCTCTAACAAAGAGGATAGGAAACACCTCTCAATAATATCCCTATCAGCCTTTGCCAATCTTGGTATCAATGACCATGGTCTTGAAAATTGCTCTCAAGAGTGAACAACTCCAATGCACTCCTGTCACAAACAAAACAAGTCTAATATCAGTTTCCTCATCAAATCAATTCTCATCATATCAAATCCATTTCCATATCAAATCATATCAACTTGTAACACAACTCAAGTTCCACAATCACATCAACTTGTAACGCAACTCAAGTTTCAAATCATATCAACTTGTAAAACAACTCAAGCTTCACATTCATATCAGTTTGTAAAACAACTCAAGTTCCACAACCATATCAGCTTGTAAAACAACTCAAGCTCCACATATAAAATCAACTTGAAACAATGCAAATCAAATCAAGATCATATCCAAACATCCATATCAAAAACCACATCATATCAACATTAGATCAATATCAACTTGAAACATTGTAAATCAAATCAAGTTATATCAGAACTCATATTGGACAACTTATCAAAACAATGATAGCAGACACACAGAATGACAATTCGCACCCATCTCGAAAACATTGGCAAAAACTTACCTATCTATCTTTCATCCAAAATCCTACTTTACCCAAATTTTCCCACTCATGCGCTAAAGAATCTTATCTACATGTTAAACTGCTAGTTATGCACTACCCTGTCCTCTCAATGTGCTACACCATTCACCCTATGTGCTAGCCTGCACCTATGCTCTACCCTATCCTATTTATATGTCACCTAAAATACACTAAGCACTAAAAACCCCTATGTGATAACTTATCCTGGCCTTGCGCTGCAAACCTAACCCTATGCACTAGGGTATACCTATGCACTATCCTACAC
This sequence comes from Cryptomeria japonica, assembly GCF_030272615.1. Classification (NCBI taxonomy): domain Eukaryota; kingdom Viridiplantae; phylum Streptophyta; class Pinopsida; order Cupressales; family Cupressaceae; genus Cryptomeria; species Cryptomeria japonica. The sequence goes on along the minus strand of NC_081411.1, from coordinate 706,536,655 downwards.
TACCCCTGCGAACCTCGGCTAACTCTATGCGCTAGGTCTCTCCTACGCGCTACCCATTTTCTCCTATGTGCTACCATATGCTCCTTACATGCTAACCTATCTTTATGTGCTAATCTAACCTACCAATGTGCTATCCTAATCTACCCAGATGCTACCCTACTTTGGTAAACTCTACACACTACCTAACCCATCGTATGCGCTATGGTTTAACCCCGGTGCGCTAAACTATTAAATTCGCGTGACAAAATTTAAAAACATTATAAAAAATGACAAAACAAAAATCCAAAAGGGGTAAAAAAGGATGACTTACCGGTGGTCCATACGTGGCGGGCCTCCGATACCTCCAAACAGGCTTGAATTGATGAGAAGCAAAAGGAATCGACATTTTGTCTTTTCTCCAAGTGTCACTTTCTCCAAAGTCAACAAGCACAAATGAGACAAAATAGATCACTTTTTCCCTTTTTATAGGGTAAATGAGAATTAGGGTTGTTTGGGCGAGCACATAAATTGCTCGTGGTCTCATTTCTAACCCTCACAAGCATCATTTCAGGAGATGAATCAATTTATTGCATTCAACATAGACATAAATTTAAAATGCAATCAAATTTTCAAAATTTTGATCCATCTCCCGAGGGGGCATTATCAACATCATTTATCAAATCTGGGGCACGACATGAATATCTTGACACGACATCACACTGATCATAACCAAATCAGGACGACACGTCATTTTCTTTGAATCAACATGTGGACACACGTCACTTCAGAGAGGGGCAAAATGTAGATGTATAAAAATGACCATATTCCTAAATGAATATTTAATGTTCATTTTATTCTCATTCCTCTATTTAGTTAAATATAATTTAATTAAATCATCCACATTCTTCTATTTAATTAAATAAATTATTCAATTTATTTATTTAAATTCACTTAAGCCCTTTACATCATTTAATTAAATAAATCATTTTATTTAATTAAATCCCTTCTCCCCTCTTTTTAATTAAATTTACATTTAATTAAATAGTTTACCCCAATTTGCAACCAAATTGAAATAAAGCAATTTATTTTAATTAATTCTATTTATTCCTCATCCACTTGCATTTTCCTACATCTCCCACTTGCATCCTAACCCTATTCGTAATTTCTTCTAGAATCCATCTAATCCTAATCAATTAAACCTAAACCCATCCATTATCCCTTTTCTCTAAATTTGAGGAGGTCACTTCTCAAATTTGGAGTAAAGTCTTCAAATGGAATCAAATCCTTTATGCCTTCAACAAGCTAACTTATTGAATACCCCCAAATTTGGAAGGACTCTTACAAATTTGTCCCCAAAGTCTTCAAACCATTAATGGTTAACTAACCCTTAGTGGCATGGTTAGAGAATTTTTGACTAACTTAACCCTCATCTAACCCCGGGGTCTCATCAAGCATTCATTGCTTTGACCATGGTTATCCCTTTAACCTTTGCACAAGAGTTTACCTTTTGGGTAAAAGCTTTATCCATTGGATAAACCTAACCTAACATTAACCCTTACCTTCTAATGTAACCATGAGGTCTTCTCAAGCATTTAATGCTTCTTACATCTCATCTCAAGCAGTCTTATGTTGACAATTGTCACCATTTCATTGGTGAAAATTGTAAACATGGATTGATAACTTTCAATCCTGACCTTCCATTGCCCTATTTTCACTATAAATAGAGCTCTCATTCCTCCATTTAAAAGATCATCCAAGCTTTTAGTATCTCATTTATGCTCAAATTTATCAATACATCTAGCTTCTCTTTGTAATAGGAATTAATCTAATAAACCTTTTAGAGTATTTCCTTTATCATTAGCTAAATCATTAACTAGTATATCATGTTAGGATATTATTGCTACTAACCTTGTCATCTTATAATCTAGTTTAACTCATTTGTAGAATCATGCATAGATAGGATGCATTTCATGTTAAAATTAATCTAAAGAATCCCTCATTCTTACATTCGTCATCCCTAAGTCACTTTGCTCAATGATCTGAGAGAAAATGCATTGGTTTGAGGGACCTTGTGAGATAGGTTAAGTGGTTTCTAGTTAACTTGGATCCGACATGATCTGGTAGGCTCTGGTATAGTCTGGTGATGGAATCATCTTGTTCATGACATTTATACTCATATTTAGTCAGTTGGTTTTGGTCTAGAGATTGGATGCTATCCTGCTTGCTTAGAAGATTGGTTTCTAGTTTTGGCAAGTGTTTCACTGACAGAGCTTTTGATGGAGATCTTTGATAAATTGGATAAGTGATGTTGGTGTAGCTTTTGATGGATTTTCAGGATGCTATTGGTGATCATGTTCAAGACTTGACAGATGGAGATCGTTGCTGAAGCATGTGGACCTATACTTGGTTCCAATTGATCTAGGTTATGGACTGACTTTAATGTAGTGTGTGGATAGGACCTATTTATGTATTTTTGGGATGTCTTATGTGTTGATATTATTTTTTTGGTCTAAGGCCAACATGGTTTGTAATTATGTAATTGGTTTATTGTTTGGTGGCCGACCTGATTGTTTATGGTCGAGGGTTTGTATATATAGATGTAAGATCTCATTGTAGATCATTGTGGTTAATGTTAGAGGTCATGGTCAAGGAATGTAATGTGCAAATAATGTAATATCATTTAGGAAGAGGAGTTTGTTGATCATTAGAGATCGAATTGGGTTTATGTAAAAGGATTTAGTCCTCTAGTATTTAGCTTAACCGGAATTGTACTCAGGCATAGAAGATGCTATCTTTTGCAGCTCAACACATCTCTAGATTGTAGTATGGATTTCTATGTAGTCAGTGAGGCTCCTTTTCTGATGATTATTGCACTCTAGGCTATTGACCTTCCTACAAGTGCAGGCCCCTCAATTGTAATTCACATACATACTACAGAAGTATTATCTGACTGTGGGTAGGCTTCCCACCCTAGTTTTTCCCCATACCGGGTTTTCCACATACAAATCTTGGTGTTATGTGGATGGCTTTTATTTTGTGATTATTGTTTATGCTTAATTGGTTTATCTACTATTCTAGTATTAATGTTTTGGGTTCTGGTATTAAAGTTTAAATTGCTAATGGTTTCTGTAATCTGTGACAATTGATTCACCCCCCCTCTCAGTTGTCTTCTGGTTATTTGAACTATCTAACAATTGGTATCAAAGAATTGGTCCTCTCTAAAAAAATATTAACCACTTAAGGAAGATGCTATGCCGACTAATAGTTCAAGTTCATCTAGTTCTTCTGGAGCTATCTTTATAACGAATATTCTGAGGCTTGATGGAACAAATTACATAGTATGGAAGATTCAAATGGAGACTCATTTGAGATGTCTTGGCAAGGAGATCTAAGAGATCACACAAAATGGTGCCACAACCTATAATCCAAGATCTAAAAATCATCCTTTGGAAAACCTGGGCAAGGAGCTTGAGAATGATTGTAGAGAAAGAGAAGACCTCTTGTGTGCACTTTCTGATCAACAAATAATGGGATTAATTGACAAATCATCTGGAAAGGCTATATGGGATAAGTTGGAGACTTTTAATGAAGGTGACCCTACAGTGAAGATTTCTAAACTTGATGGTTACCAGGTGAGATATGAAAACCTGAAGATGGAATAAGATAAAAGGATTACTGCATTCATGGAAAGGGTGAATGAGATTGTTATGAGAATTAAATGTTGTGGTGGAACTATGAGCGAAGATGAAATTATTTCTAAAGTCTTGAGAGCCCTACTAGTGGATTATAAAATCAAGGATACTATTATTAATGAGTTGAGAACAATGGCTAATACATCTATCAATAGAGATACTTTGGTTGGGATACTATCCATTTTTGAGATTGAAGAATTTGGACCTTCTAGAGCTGTGAAGACTGGACATGCTTTTCATGCATCTGCATCTATAACTGGTAAGCAAGACTGAAAATATTTATATGCAAAGGAGTTGGAAGATCTGAAAAGAGAAGATATGAGTTTGAGCAACTTGAAGTACTATTTTCTAGAAGAGTACCGAAAGGACTGGTAGGAAGTAAGTATGAAGGAAAAACACCTTTTAAATGTTTTGCATGTAATAAGATTGGTCATTTTGCATCTAGATGTCCTGAAAGAAATTCAAGATTTGAAGAAAGAGTTAGAAGATCATTTGAGCGTAACCCTAGATATCAGAACAAGTATAAATAAAAAAAAACAAAGACAAATCATGCTACATAGCAGGTGAGGAAGGCATTACTAATTCTGATGATGAACCGACATAAGACTATGCTAGTGGATCCGACAATGGAAGGGAATGGGTATTACTGGCTATCAATAAAGATGACCTGACACTGGAAGAGAATGTACCTAAAGAGAATGCACTTGCTGCTAAAATTGAAGACAAGGATGAATGGGTAATTGACAGTGGTTGTTAACATCATATGATAGAAGATAAAGGGAAGTTTTTATATTTGGAAGAATTTGATGGTAGTCTAGTTAGATTTGGAGATGACAAAGCATGTATGATCAAATGAAAAGGAACTATATCATTGGATTGTAAGAACAATATTGACAATTTTTATTATGTTGAAGGTTTGATGCATAATCTTTTGATTGTAAAACAGTTGGTAGACAAGGGATTTTAATTACAGTTCAAGGATGGAAAATGCAAAATCATTAACAGATCTGGCTTGTAGATTGCAACTGGTATACAAACAAAATGTAATATATCTCATTTGAACTCTGGTGAGAAGACATGTTTGATACACAAATTGATGAGAGTTGGCTATGGCATAAAAGGCTGTGTCATGTGAATTTTGATTCCATTGTGAAGATCAGTTCAACTAAGGTAGTTAGGGATATGCATAAGATTATGAAGCCCTATAATCTAGTATGTAAAGAATGTCAAATGGGTAAACATGTCAAAACCTCTTTTAAAAGTATACAAGATAAATCAAATGATGTTCTTGATCTTATTCATACTGATTTGTGTGGCCCTGCTAGAGTTAAACATTTTCAAGGTGATACATATTTCATGCTAATCATTGATGATTATTCTAGAATGATGTGGGTTACTTTTTTGAGAGAAAAATATTAAGAATTTGAAAAGTTTAAAATATTTAAGGCTAAAGTGGAAACTAAGATAGGATTGAAGATTAAATGTTTGAGATCAAATCATGGTGGAGAATTCACATTTGGTGAGTTTAATCTTTTGTGAAAAGCATGGTGTAAGAAGACAATTTTTTGCTCCCTGGACACCTCAATAGAATGGAGTCATGGAAAGGAAGAACAGAACTATCTTGGATGTTTCTAGAACAATGATGATGGAAGCTAGTCTACCTCATATCTACTGGGGAGAAGCAGTGAGCACAACGGTTTATACATTCAAGAGAGTACATATCAAAGGAGAAACTAGTAAGACACCTTATGAATTATGGTTTGGCAATACACCTATAGTTAAGTATTTCAAAATTTTTGGTAGTAAATGTTATATCAGGAGAGATGATATTATTGGGAAATTTGATCCTAGATGTGATGAAGCCATATTTCTTGATTATTCTAATGAAAGCAAAGCATATATATGTTATAACAAGAGATTGCAGAGAATTGTGGAGAGTGCTAATGTCAAAGTAGATGAGCTTAACATAAGTCAAATAAAAGTTTATGAGAAGGAATCGATAGTGGAAATGATTATATCTAAACTAGTAGCACCTTTACCAGAACAAAGAGTTGAACTAGTTACTCCAACAACATTAGAGAATTATACAATAATTGAAGAACATGGAAGATGAACAGAAAGTCAGAAGACTCCTAGGTATGTGGGATTGAATCATTCAAAAGATCAAATCATTGGGGATAAGAGCAATGGAGTGATGAAAAGAAGAAGACTAGAAACTAATGAGGTATGTTTAATTTCACAAGTTGAACTGGTTTCAGTAATTGAGGCATGTAAAGATGAATATTGGTTAAAAGCCATGGAAGAAGAATTAGATCAGATTGAGAAAAATAACACATGGACCTTGGTTCCTTGACCTAAAAATAAAAATATTATTGAAACTAAATGGGTTTTTGGGAATAAATTAAATCAGGATGGTCAAGTTATAAGTTATAAGGCTAGATTGGTTTGTAAAGGATATTGTTAGAAGGAAGGAATTGATTATGGAGAAACTTTTGCACCTATAGCTAGGATTGAATTTGTAAGATTATTTCTTGCCTATGCTGCTTATAAAAACTACAAGGTTTATCAGATGGATGTTAAATGTGCATTTTTGAATGGGGATCTTGATGAGGAAGTTTATATTGAGAAACATGATGGTTTTTCACTATCATATATGGTCTACAGGCTAAGGAAAGCTTTATATGGATTGAAACAAGCACCTAGAGCTTGGTATGCAAGGTTGGATAAATATCTTTTGAAGCTTGGTTTTACTAAGGGCAATGTTGATGGTAATTTATATTATAAAATCATTGATGATGATATACTGACTATTAAAGTATTTGTTGATGACATTATTTTTGGAGGTGAAGATAAGTTATGCATAGAATTTTCTAAGAATATGGAGAAAGAATTTGAGATGTCTATGATTGGTGAGAATAATTTTTTCTTAGGTTTGCTGATTACTCAAACTAACAAAGGTATTTTCATCTGTCAAACTAAAAATGCTAAGGAATTATTGAAGAAATTTGGTATGGGAGATTCTAAACCAGTAAGTACTCCTATGGTTACAAGTGAGAAATTGACAAGAAAAGATGTTTCTGCATTGGTAAATCCTATAAGATACAAATCTATGATTGGAGGTCTATTTTATTTGACTCAGACTAAGCTGACATTATGAATGCTGTTTGTATTGTTTCAATATTTCAGAGTGATCCTAGAGAAAATCATGAGATGGTGGTGCAAAGGATTTTTAGATACTTGCAAGGTACATCATAATATGGTTTGTGGTACCCTAAGGATGATAAATTTACTTTATGTGCATATACAGCTGTTGATTGGGCTAGAGATGTTGATGACCAAAAAAGTACTTCTGGTGGAGCTTTCTTTCTTGGAAAAAAGTTGGTTTCATGAATCAACAAGAAACAATCATGTACTTCTTTATCTACTGCTGAAGTTGAATATGATGATGCTGCTACTAACTATACACAAGTTTTATGGATGAAGCAAATGTTGAAAGATATAAATGTGGATTGTGATGCACCAGTAGTTATTCACTATGATAACTCTGCTACTATTGATATATCAAAGAATTTGATATTTCATTCTAAAACAAAGCACATATCTATCAAGTATAAATTTTTGAAGGAGAAGGTGTATGCAAATGAAGTTAGACTGGTTTATGTGAACATCAAAGATCAGATTGCAAATATTTTCACTAAACCTTTGTCAAAGGAATCATTTGAGTACCTAAGACACATATTGGGAGTTTCTGCCCCTCTGGTAGAGACTTGATTGATGTGGTTTGACATCAATCCGACATGCACTGTCATAGATACTATTCATTTTGGCATTGATGTGGGATGCTACTGCTCAGGGGGAGTATTCAGCTTTGTGATTCAGAGGCTTATATTTTTTTTTTAATATTTTTGTCAGATTTCTGGCATTGATGTGAAAAATAAAAAGAAAGGGGGGGAGATATTGATAAAGAAAAAATTCAGAGCTATATGTGGGAGGTTATTGGCTATCTTCCATAGGGGGAGACTTGTTTGGCATTTCTTGGTACTTAGATGTTTTTCACATCTAGTGTTGCCATCAATTCCAAAGGGGGAGATTGTTGGCCATTTGGTGGAATTTTTTATGTGTTGCATTGATGCCAATACTAGTTGTTTCGATGCTTTACCGACACCCTTTTGGTCCTGGTAGGTTAAGTTATTTCTGGTTAACTTGGATCCGACATGATCTGGTAGGCTCTAGTATTGTTTGGTGATGGAATCAGATTGTTCATGATACTTATACTCATATTTGGTTAGTTGGTTTTGGTTTGGAGATTAGATGCTATCCTACTTGCTTAGAAGATTGGTTTCTAGTTCTAGCAAGGGTTTCACTGGCAGAGCTTTTGATGGAGATCTTTGATGAATTGCATAAGTGATGTTGGTACAACTTCTGATGGAGTTTCAGGATGCTGTTGGTGATCATGTTTGAGACTTGGTAGATGGAGATCATTTTTGAAGCGTATGGACCTATACTTGGTCCCGGTTGATCTAGGTTATGAACTAGCTTTAATGTAATGTGTAGATAGGACCTATTGATGTATTTTCGGGATGTCTTATGTTTTGATATTATTTGTTTGGTCTAAGGCCAACATGGTTTATAATTATGTAATTGGTTTATTGTCTGGTGGCTAACTTGATTTTTTATGGTCGAGCGTTTGTATATATAGATGTAAGATCTCATTGTAGATCATCATGGTTAATGTTAGAGGTCATGGTCAAGGAATGTAATATGCGAATAATGTAATATCATTTAGGAAAAGGAGTTGGTTGATCATTGGAGATCGAATTAGGTTTATTGAAGAGGATTTAGTCCTCCAGTATTGAGCTTAACCATAACTATACTCAGGCATAGGAGATGCTATCTTTTGTAGTTCAACACTTCTCTATATTGTAGTCTGGATCTATATTTAGTCAATGAGGCTCCTTTTATGATGAGCAGTACACTCTAGGCTATTGGCCTTCTTGTAAGTGCACGAACCTCAATTGTAATTCACATACTTATTGCAGAAGTATTATCTATCTATGGGTAGGCTTCCCACTATGGTTTTTCCCTTTACCGGGTTTTCCACGTACAAATCTTGGTGTTATGTGGATGGCTTTTATTCTATGATTATTATTTATCCTAAATTGGTTTATCTACTATTTTGGTATTAATGTTTTGGGTTTTGATATTAAAGTTTAAATTGCTAATGGTTCTTGTAATCCGTGACAACTGATTCACCCCCCTCTTAGTTGTCTTTCGATTATTTGAACTGTCTAACAAAATAAGCCTCTGGTAACAATCTTCACTGATCTAGACTTCAGTCCTTCCGAAATTTTGTCCCCCAGGACTAGAATCTCTCTGAAAACTACATCTTCACTCGGTCTCTACTTTTTCAACCTCTATCCTACAAAACAAATCTCTAAACTTTCCCTTTATACCATCTAAAAGCAATAACAACTTGATCAAGTAGGCCAAAGACCAATCGGTTCATGATGAAACATGCAAACAATAACATGTCGGCCCAAATCACCAAGAACATCTTCAAATGCATAAAAATTCATGTGGTCCTTCGAGAACATCGGACAAGGCCCAAAACAACATCGCTCAACCATCTACAAGTTACAAAAATCACCCGCAACCCGATTCCTCTTCGTTCCATACACTGCAAAACCAACCAATAAGAGCACACCAATACCAAGCCAATATCGGGATCGATGTCTTGCCAAGATCAAATCCAAGGTTCTGGTTTGAACTACTCCGGTGCTCCTACATCAGTCATTCCCCTCTCATGGGGCCCCTTAAGGAATTTTAGGAAGGTAGGCCCTCTAAAGGTAACACTTAAGTTAAAAGAAGGTCTAGCTTTCTGATCATTGTATTAGGGTGAGAGCATACTCACCTACTAATTTTAAGTAAACATGATAGACAATGATTATTTTTAACCTTTAAATCATAAATATTTAACTTCCTTACTGAAAACATGCAATGAAAGTTTCCATGCTGTTCATTAACCCCTTCTGTAAGCTAGATGAAAGATGTATGATCTTTTACTTTCCAAAAGAACTCCTAGTTAGACTAAGTGAGAATATGCATAAAGATTTGCTCAAAAATAAAACCCTCCATGGACACTAGTCATTAGTTTGCAAAAAATTGAGTCTTGGACAGTCGAACTTGCAAAGATTTGTTAGCTAATAGATTGTAAAATTTCAAAATTTGTAGATAATCAGAATGAAAGTGCTAAAATAGTAAATGCTCTATCTTGCAAAACAAAAGCGCTACCCTACAAAACATAAGAGCTAACCTATTAAATAAATGTGCTAACCTGCGTAATAAAGGTGTGATTTCACAAACATAAGCACTAACCTGACTGGTAAATGTGTTAACCTATGTAGTAAAAGCGCTAACCTGAGTAATAAATGTGTTAATCTATGCAATATAAGCGAAAACCTATGGAGTAAATGTGTTGCCAAATTGCACACAGGCATGAAAATGGCTTACAAATGCGTTAATTCATTCAATTATTATGAGAATTAGATAGGATATTAGAAGGAGATGTGTGAGGCCTGAGCCCCATAGTGGGCACCAAAAATGTGTCGACTTAAGTTTTCACCTCAAAAATTGACCTGCAATTTGTTAGTCCATCATAAAAAATAAAAGCTATAGGAACTCAAGCTTCAACCAATGAAATAACATGAAATAAAGTAAATAAAATAAATTATACCTTCATGGATTATGTCTCATTGTGTCCTAACCCCATTGTTCTTGGTTGTAGATGATTTTCTCTCAGACAAGCATTGGTAGCTTCCAAGATGGCAAGTGTGGAATGGACTGATAGATGATATGAAAAAGCTATTCTATGAAAATCATTTATGCTAATTTTCTCAAAAACTCTAAAATGCTTAGACAAATGAACTCATGGATGCAAAGATTAAGACTCCTAGCTAACTTAGACTATTGGACATTGGACTCAAAATGCACTAGAACTCTATTTATAGATTTTTGAGTGCATAAACTTAGGTGGTAGAGATCAATGGTCATGATTAAATCTTGCTTTTTGGATGGCTGTGAGAAAGAGGCCGAAGGTTGAGAGAAAGGGGGAAGGAGAAGACAAGTGTCACATATATCACCTTGACTAGGGGAAGACTAAGTGAATCTAGGATTGGCTGGAGAATATTTAGGGATGGAGGGAAAATTGGAGATAAAATAGGGTTAGGTGGACAAAACCTCCTCCAAGAATATAGGAGTGTTAGAGAAAAAATAGGGAGATTTCAAAGATTATGTGCATGTACACATTTTATTCATGAACATGGGAGTTGGAGATAAGTGGCTCATAAATGATTTATTTAAAATTTGATTATTGATTTAAATTAGCCACATGATGGATGAGTTAGCAAAGGTGGAGATGAAGGGTGAGTTGGAAAGTGGTAATTATATAATTACGATTTTTTTTAATAATGGAACTATAGGATAGTGAATAGTGCACAAATATGATAAAGAATGATAATTAAATATTAAATATTAAATTATTTGGCTTAGAAGAAAGGGGGATAATGAATGAATGAATTAAATGTTTCAACTGAATTAACTAATAGAAGAATATTAAATACTAATGAATTAAATAAATTATTTTTTTGAAATAAATTATTTAATAGAAGAATAATCATTAAATAAATATAAAATATTTATTTAATTTCTCATAGCCAATTTTATGTGTTTACAGACATTAATGGAGATTGGAATTTTTTTTTTGGGGAAGAGAAAGAAGTCCCTTATAGTTTGCATAAAATCATAAAAAAGGAGAAGAAAAAAACTGGAAGCAAGAATCTAGAGTCTAATGGCTAAAAACATGGGATATGAACACTAATGTTTTCCACAAATTAGTCCTAGAATATAGGAGAAACAATATAATTTATAAACTTATTAGGGAATATGGGGTTAAAACCTCCAGGGAAAAGGAACTACAAAGGAAGTACAATATGAAGGATAAGGGTTTTTCAATCTCTCCTTGATTCTATCCCTAACATAGACCAATTCATAGAAGTTGGTCTCTTAGTTTCCATCTCTAATGTTATTTAACCTAAGGATATTATGGGACGGGATGTCAAATATATTAGAATAGGAGGTAAAAGTTGATGTCTTCTCTTTTGACCCTTATAAAGTGCCTAGTCTAGATAGTTTTACCTAGCCTTATTTCAAACCTTTTGGGAGATCATTTGTGATGATGTGAAAAAGGTTACTTGGGAGTTTTTTTTTTTTCTCTATTAATATCTAAGGGAAATTAATAACATATTCTTATTGCTCATTCCTAGGAAGATAGATGTTGATAATTTAAATGAATTCTACCCAATATGGCTACATAATATTAGTTATAAAGTCTTATTTAAGCTATTTGGCTTAAATGACAATTTAAAATTTGTTAGATAAAAATATCTACACCAATCAAAATGGTCTTACAGTAGGAAGGAAAAGTTTATATGTTTGTATTTCTATCAATTTTTTTAACTCCATGGACAAGAGTAAGAAAGAAAGCATGACCCTCAAGCTAGATATTTCTAAAGAATGTGATAAAGAATCTTTGGAATACTTGCTAAAAGTTTTATAGAAATTTGGTTTTCAAGTTAGGTTTATAAATCTCCTTAAATAATGGGCATGAAATAGATATTCACCAATGTAAGGAGGTGAAAAATGTCATTCACCAATTTAGCTATATAAACAATGAATGAGCCTATTTTCACAACTAATTACATTAAAGGGAGGTAAAGTCAATATATTCACCCCCAAAGGATGAATCTTGATTGACTTTTGGTTATCCTGGTGCATTGTTTGAGTTGAAGATGAGCTATGGAAATATGTAAATAAAATGCTAGATATAAGAATAAAAGTGTAAAATTGAAATTAATTAACATGAAAAAATAGTTTTAGATTTCATATGTATCATAAACATAGATATAGAGTTAGGCAGCTTAGAAGAACCTATGCTTGGAATTTGATCCTAAAAGTGCAAGACAAGGATACTCCAGGTGACTCTATCCTTGAAATGTCAAATGCAGACAACATATATATTTTTGGGATTAGAATGTAGTCTAGAATGATCTCCTAAAGATTTGGTAGAAATTGATTGGAGATAGGTGTGTGGGGAAACCTTGTCCTTTTCTTTTCACTCCTGCAAAAGTTGGATCTGATTATTTTTGTAGATACCCTTCCCAATTCTACAATTGTATCTTTTGAAAAAATAAGAGAAATTATGTTTGTGATAGGGGTTTGCCTAGGTCAAACCAAGTTTGTAATTAACCCTTGGATTAAATCAAATGTTGAAGTAAAATGATAAATGTAATACCTCAAGTTGGCTAAAGTTGATGAAGGTTGATGATGTAATATTTTTTGAATGTGATCACAAGTGTTGATGCAATAACATTACATGAAATGACAATACATAAAGGAATCAATCATAAACACATGCTTTCATGAAGATTTATGTATTTTGATGCTCCATGGTGCTTTAGTTTAGAATAATGTTTGAAGAATGTGGTGGGATGAAATATTTATTTAAAATAGTGAGTGGCCTTAACCCTTGCAGAATAGAACGACTCACCAATTTTGAGCTCTCACAATTCTCACAATAGACAAATAAATGACAAACTCATACAACCAATGACTAACTACTAAACATTAAATTTTGCTAATATTTAAAGAAATATCTAACAAAGTCACCAATTTGTTGGTGTTTCCAACTGATTTCCCAAGGATAATCTATGGGATAGCCAATTCCAATCAATATTTCCTTGGATAAATGGCCAACAAAAAAGAATCAATCAAATAGTGATTGATTTATCATGCACTTCAGGCTTTGGTAGACCTAGGTGGGTGAGCCTTGCAATATTTAAAGTTTCAACACAAATTATAGAAAATATTGCACATATGGTAGATGAATCCCAATGAAAATATACCAAGGAAAGATGAAATATCTAAAGTGTGGCTACACTCTTGATTTATTATTATTAACTCATCAGTTGGGAATAAATCATAAACTAAAACTAATATAAAGAATAGGAAATTAAAGGAGAATTATCATTATGATTTTGATTCTAAAAAATAAAGTGGGCTCTCAAACAGATTGGTGCCTAAATCCTAGGGAGATGGAGTCTAGACATATCACAAACACATCCATATAAAATATTTTACTCTAATAATTTACACTTCAACACTTATGCATTGCATATATGTTTTTCTATAGATCAATACAAAATTCTTCTTATAGATCCTAATTATCTTTTAAATTTCATTGCAACATGCATACAAAACTTAATTATTTCATTAAAAGAAACCCATAGGCACATCACACAATCACAAGAATAATACAATAACAAAATAAAACATGCTTGATATATAGATTCATATGTAAATTGAAAATACAATTAGGAGACAATTCTACACTGCATTCATTGATATTAAAAAATGATTATCTATTACATAAACATACTGGTTCTCTACAACTATGATTTATGACTCTAGCTTAGACACTATTTTCTACCTAGCCACCCAAATCAAAAAAATTGGGATCCTACACAAATGGTCTTGAATTATCCTTATAGAAAAATAAGGGAGCAAACAAGCTTCAAACCATCGTACGCTTGTTAACATTTCATTCGACAATTTTTTGAAAATGTGGAGTATATGCAAGATATCTTTACTTGCACATAGAAAAAAAACCATTTACATTTGCAAAGGAAAAATTTGAAAATATGATGCTCAATCCTTAATGATGATTCAACTCCCCTTAACTATATTGCTAATGTGGAGGGTATTCAAACTGAATTTGATTGAGGAAGAGTTAACAAGCTAGAAAATGACAAGTGGTAGTTGGAAAATAAATGACCAAGGCACTGAAATATGATGAAATGCAAATCAATTACACTCAATTATACTTGATAATTGCAAGTTTTCCTGATCTTCTTGATCTGATAAGGTCCTTATTAAAATAATTGAAGTGTAATTCAATTTGCACCCTTTTCCTTTCTACTCTGAAGTGCTTGTGAAAATTAAAAACAAATAATAAATTGGAAGGGAACTAAAGAGACAATTAGGAAATTCATCATTCCTTTGAAGTATTGAGATATTTCTCTTGCCACTAGAAGAATGTGTAATCATTGGGTCATTTGTATTCTTGGAGCTAAGGAATATGTGCCAAGTGTTCTCTCTATCTGTTACCCAACAATGTCTTGACTTCAATGATAAAATTTGTATATCGAGCTTCCATTGCAATTACCCTATCAAGTGTAAGATTGAAGGTATGAACATTTATTTATCATTCCCCATGTAATTTTAATAACACCATTGGAAAAATTTGATGAAATTCCTCCTTCCGATCCTCCAATCTCTTAATCTATCCATTCTCATCCAGTATCTTGGTGATTGACCAATGTTGAAATGTATGAAAGGAATCAATTTTTGCCTTCATCTTGTGCTCCCTTTCTAGAATGAATTGGTGCTCATATAGCACCATTATGGCCATCTTCTCTATATATTTTATGATAGGTTGAATACTTGGATTGTGTTGAGTCACCTTGCACAATGTAATCAAAATATGGTGCATTGTTGCCACCTTTCATATAGAGGCTTAGTAATTGGAGCATTATTGTTCAATTGTTCTAATGTCTTTAGCAAGGTTTGGTAGTTGTTATATACATCATCAATTTTATCAATAAATTTATTTAACCTATGGCCTAAGACCTTTTCCAAGGTTGAAATTATTTGGTCTTTTATCCCTATCCTTATTTCTACATTTTTTCCCCGTAACCCTTCCATCTTACCTACACATTCTTCTCTGATTGCTTCTACCTATACCTTTGTGAACATACTTGAAGATGGGGTTGTAACAGTAGGAGGCTAGTAGGCTACCATGTATTTTCTGGGAGGAGGTGGAACACTTCTTGACAAAACACCTTTCTTTTGTCTTCCATGTACAATTTGTTTATTTCTTCATTCATCTTCACTTATGTTTTCTCATATTCCTCCACTCTCTTTTCCAAATTTTTTAAAATTTCTTGGGTGAACATAGAAGAGTGCATAGTCATTATGGCTACCTCCATAGCTAAGGTATCTTGTAACATCTTTTTTAGATCATTACCTCTCATTTCTTACACAACCTCTAATAGCTTTAGCTTCTCCATGCCCTGGAATAGCCCAATATGCTAATGTTTTGATATTGGAGTTATACCCTAATCCACTAACACCTTGCTTTATATTGAACTCTACAACTAACATAGGATCTTCTTGATCTCTCACCAGGTCAAGCAAATATTTTTGTTACAAATCCCAATTTGGGATCAATAACATACCACTTTTTTTGTACCATCCTTCTAGCCTCATTTGGGCTAACATTGATTTCATTAAGTTTGATTTCTTTGAAGGTGGCAACATTTGTTTCATCATGTTGGGACTCATATGCACCCATCTTGTTTATTTAAACCTTCTCCTAATACTCCTTCATTTTCATTTTTATCCAAAAACCCTTGAATTCAAGAGATTTAACAAATTCATCATCTTCCATGAATCTAGGCAAATTATATCACTCTTTCATAATCACTTTGTCCTTGAGAAGTAGGCTTATTCATTTAAATCCCATATTCCAACACTTGAGATATATTTTCCTCTCCTGGAGGTAACCTCAAAGATTGCTCAACTTCTTCTTCTTCTTCTTTTCCTAGATGACACATAATTTGTGCTACTTCCTTAGTGTCTCCCATCTACTTTGTAATATATGAGTATTATCCAAGAGGTGGTTGGATGTAAATTCTTTTTATTTTTGGTGGTGGTTGTTATGATGTCCCTTGCATTGACTGGGCATCAAGCTCAATGATCCTTATCCCTTTTTCCTTTTGTGTCTGCACTTTAGGGGGCTGATAAATAGGCCTCTTCTCCTCCATGGGAGACTTCCCATACATTTTTTTCAAATTTTCAATCATAAGGTTAATTCTCTTTATTTGATCTTTCTCTTCTATATAAAACCTAAGAAAAGTGGGTTCACATTCTCTCCTTTCCTTCTCTTTCTTCATCAAAATAGCCCATTTTTTCTACTTTGTAGAATTTTAGCTGGGTCTATGCAATTTTTTATAACATCCTCTTCATGATATACTTCATGCTTAGTACCTATTCTTTTGATGTCTTCCTATTTCAACCAATAATGTATCCTTATGGATCAAAAACTCTTTCAACTCCAAGTCTTAGGTTGTACCTAGACTTTGGATGATTCTACACATCCTCTAGTGTATCTAATCCAATTTTAAAGTCTAAAAATTATGTCAGGTGAAACAAAAAATTACCTTTCTTTTGTTTCTCCATTACCTCCTTCTCCATACACACCATCTGCCACATAAACTCCAAAAATGCTAATCTTGGGGGGAAAAGCTCCAAGCAGCAAAATGTGGTGCCTGAGGACAACCATAGATTCTAATATTAGTAAAATCTAAATAGAAAAAAACAATCACCAAAATTGTGAGAATGACCTTGATTATGCCTCAACTCCAATGGCCTTAATAGATGTGCAATTCTTGGTGGTAGCCTTGGTGGATATATTCAAAAATCATCCATAATCTTCATTACGAAGTGCTCATGAAATGTGACATAGTTTGTACTGTGGCATTTGCTATCCCACATGTATGTCTAGCATTGCATTGGCAATATCTTACCTTTCTTGTTCACCATTTGAAACTTCAACCTTTTATCCCATTGAAATCTGTTTTGGTATAGAATTAGGTGGCACAATAGGGAGTAGTGTCTGAATTTCACCTCTTTGTTATTTTCCATCACCTACATCGGTGCAGTATGTAGTTCCACCATCACTTAGGTAGAAAATTTAAATTTAATATTCAACTCAAGGTTTTGAATCCTCATTGCCATCATCATCAATTCAATTGCCATTATTTCTTCAACATCACTTCCAAAAACATGACAAAAGGCATAGTATGTTCTGGAAAAATATCTTTCAAATTCATCAACTCTAAAGAGAATGGGATCAACATCCTTCTATTATTATGTCCCTTCTTCATTTACATTGGGATCTCATCACTTTTGTATGGTTTCCTGAGTCTTGCATAGTCACCCTTAAGCTTGTCAAAATTGATTTACACCAAGGCTTGTCCGTTCAACATGGATGCTTCTGTGATTGAGGTTTTGTCTAAGGTAACCAGTGGAGAAAAATTTAGCCTTCTAATTACTCTAGATAATGGGTGATAGGACTTAGCTAAAAACCTAATTAGGTCAACATCAATGCAAACATTAAGGAAAACTAGCTTGACCAAGTCAAATGTCCATGGATTTTAAACATGGACATTTTCTTATTTGTTGTAGTAGAAATATCTAAATAAATCTCATCCTAAGACTAAGATTTATGCATCTCTGCAATCTTGACATACATCTCTAAACAACTTTTTATGGCCCTTGTCATTTGAGTTTGGTAGGATATCTAAAATACACTTTTGAAGTGGTCTCTTTTTCTTTTTTGAAGTCAAAGCCTCACTAGCCTTAGCATTCTAATTAGATACAAATAACTAAGACTACCTAGTGTTTTTTATTGCTTCTAATAGACTCAAAGAATATTCAAATAATACTTCTAGCTCAAAGAGTAATATAATTCACCTACATGATGAAATATAGGACTTGTTATTTTTATGTGCTTCTTTGAACCCTAGCTGGTGTAAAGAATTACCTTGGTTGCCTTCTTTGTTGTAGAGATTTTCAAGTTTGATTACTTGGATGCAGAATGAGAAAAAGATTTGACAAATTGGGTATTTATTTAGGCACACTACAAGTTGGTTGTAGTCATACCTTGATTCAAGTTTGAATCATGTGATTAATTAATTGAATTGATAGTCATGTAGCCTTTTCAAATTTCATTTGGTAATTTGACTTCATTAATGACTCTGATTAAGTCATTATCTTTTTGACATGATGATCTGACCACTATTTTCTATTATGGTAGCCTTGTTTTGTTCTCCTCTTTCTTGTAGGCCAGCAAGCCGTGTGAGTTCCATCTTGCATCTCCTTATAGGATGACATGATTCATTTCTTCATTCTCCAGCCTTGGCCTACCTTGGCACTTGGAAAGCCCATGTTCCCACATCCTAACAAGCTACTACATCACCAACATCACAAGGCCATAGGGTCTCTATCTTTATTACTTTTTAACTCAGGCCCACCTGACATGCATCTTCATCGCGCAAGCTCATGCTTTGATCCTTACCCATCATGGAAAGGTTGTGAAGGAATGAGGATTCTTTGCCTTAACTACCAACCATTACCCCTAGCACTCACTCACTCTCTCCCATGGGTTAGTGTCTCACATTATTCTTAACCGAGTGGGGGCACAAGAGACTACAAATAATTTACACTAAATTGTAACTGTGTTGACTTGAATTTCATTATCAGAATACTACTTGCAACATATTAGTTTCACAAAATACAAAGGAAATGCTATAGGAAATCCAAACTCAACCAATGAAACTACATGAAATTGATATTAAAATAAAAATCATATTATTACCTTCATGATTTAAGTCTCATTGTGTCCTAACTCCATTGTTCTTGGTTGCAAATGATTTACTCTCAGAAAAGCACTGATAGCTTCCAAGATGACATATGAAGAATGGACTGATAACTGATAGTTAACTGATACTATGATATGCAATACACATGATTTAAAGCTAAATGATTATGCTAAATAAGAAATGCTAAATTGTTAATTGCTTCAAGATAAAAAAATCACAGATGCATAAGTTTTCTCAAATTTTTAACTTGAAGACTAAATCTTTCTCAACTCAAACTCCTACTTTTATAGACTTTTGAGAGGTAAGATGATGTGTCCTGGATCAACGGTCATGATCAGATCTACAAATTTGGATGACTATGAGCAAAGGTGAAGGTTGAGAGAAAGGGGAAAGGAGAAGACAAGTGTCACTCATCTCACCTTGACTGGGTTGCTGACTAAGGGAATCTAGGGATGGCTGGAGAAGATTTAGGCATGAGAGGACAAGTGGACTCAAGTCCTTCCTAAAATGTAGGGATGTTGGAGAGACTATAGAAGAAGGTTAAGAAATATGTGTACGTACACAATATTTCTTTTATTTTGGAAGTTGGAGATAAGTGGCTAATAAATATTTTATTTATTTTAGTTTTGTTGAATTAATTTGGCCACATGATGGATGAGTTGGCAAAGGAAAGATGAAGTGGAGATGGAAGATGAGTTGGAAATGAATTAAATAATTTAAGAAATCATTTAATATTTGAGACTATAGGATAGAAGAATAATCATTAAATATTATGTCATGCCCAAACTTTTGGGCAAAAATGGGAAATTTTTTTTTTCAAAACACATCTTAATAACATTAAATTTGCAAATATGAAATGTACTAGCAAGTTTTGTCATAACTATGTTTTGAGTTAACTCAAACCACTAACTCAAGTAAGTGATAATACTTTAAATCAAATGCAAAACACTGAAAGAACTATTTTATTATTTCCTTAATTTTAATCAATAACTTAAATTAATTAAAACTCTCTAATATAATTGATGAAGATATTATTAATCTCCAATAATCATTAATTGCTTTTAGGAACTAGTTAAATTAGTCCTAACACTTAGTTTATAATGTCTAAAATTCATTTTAATCAATAATTAAAATGTGGTTAAATTAAATCAACTAAATGGTCAATTAAATTCATAATGACATATGTCCTATAAAGTTTAATCTCATAAACCTATATGTAGGTGGGATAAAATCATTCCCTATAGTCAAATAATTTACAACAAAATTAAATTTCCTAAAAGATTAAACTTCATAAGTATATTTAATTTAAAACATCTTTTTTAATTATACTCATATGTTTAATAAAACATATTAATTATAATCACTTAAGAAAGTAATTTATCTCCAATTTGCCCTAATCTTTTATATTTTAAACTATATATGTATATATATTTACATAAATAGGTTATCACATTATTAATAAATAATCATGAAAACCTTAATTTTATTATTATAAAAATGCCCCTTTACCTTATTTTCATTCCTTCTTTTTTTTATATTATCTTTCGAATACCCTAACCCGAACTAGGATAGGGTTTCGAATCTTTTTGTTGCAGGGCCGAATGAAAGGTATGGTAGCCATGAAAGAGGATCGATGGATTGAAGAGGAGGCAGTGGCGAGTTCTCCTCGACCGCCACTGTGTGTGCACATAGCGGTGACAATGCCCACTATGTGACCTCATAGTGGTGGCACGGGCGCTATCCACTGTGCGTCCACATAGTGGTGGCGTGGGTGCCGCCCATTGTGTGTATACATAGTGGGTTTGCTCCATCCCAACCCCCCCCCCCCCCCCCAAACCCTCTTTTTTATTTTATTTTATTTTATGGCTTTTTTTTAAAAACAAAATAAATACATATACATATACACATACAAATACACATACATATACATATACATATACACATACATATACATATACATATATATATATATATATGTGTGTGTGTGTATATGTATGTATGTATATATAGATATATGTATAAATGTATAGTTATAAAGAAATGTATTTATATATATCTGATATTTTCAAATATGTATTTTCTTTTGATATTTTGGGGCACAAAATTAATATGGGAATATGCATGTTTTTTTTTTTAAACTTTCTACAAATAAATAAAATGTTCAGATTTAGATCAATGTATATATTTTTAAAAAAATACTTGTTGCTAAAATCATAGACAGACTATTTTCTTTGAATTTATTTTTTACAAATATTTAACTGACAAATTTAAATAAACTTATCCAGCAACTATATAAATAGGTTATTATTTAAAATAGATAGGCCATTTAACTTTAGGTTTTAATTTCTACAAATAGATAAAATGATAGTTTCCAATAAAATCACACAACTATAGAAATATGAATTTTTTAAAATCAAAGTCTATTTAACTCTAGATTTTATTTTCTGCAAATAAGCAAATGACAGAATTTAATAATTCTAAACAACAACTTTATTTATCTAGATTCATTTGAATTTAACTTTAGAGGTATGCAATAAGGAAATAGACCAAACATTTATTTTCAGAATTAACATGCAAAATAAATTTTCATTTTCAAAACTAACATGCATACTACAATATAATTTCAATAACTACAGGGAACTTAATCCAAGAATAAATATATTTATTTTGCAACAAATAATACTTAACAAAATAATGCATTTCTTTAGAGTACATTTAAAATACATTATAGCCATCAATACAAATGAGATCTCTCATTCTATTAAGGGAGGACCTTTAATTAAAATAAATACATTTTCTTTTCCAAGTAACTACAACATATAGTTTTCCATTCACGTTGCTACAACTTAAAATATAAACTATTCTATTTCTGATTCTTTTTCTGCAACACAAAAGTCCAGCAACTTCTACTTGTCCTTTTCTTTTCTTTCAAAAACCTGCAAATAAATCATAGGCTATGACCATGGAGTGCTCACCTCCTAGCCTAGGCTAACTAGTAGCCACCCTCGAGCTTGGAGAACTAAGCCCTAGATAGGTAACACACATGCAAACACAACAAACAGGGGAAAATAATCAAAATAACATATTCCCAACCAAGGCTACACTTCACCACGCAATGTGATGTCTTTACATGGGTGGTAGTGGACCAAATACTCTGAGGAGACTGCAAGTCTGGTAAAACACAAAGCCACCTCATGGCAACAAAGATATATCATAAGTATAATAACCCCACATCCTTATGCCCCCTAAGGCATTCATGCCTTATTTCCCTCCTTATGACCCCCAAATACATAAACAAGCCATGCAAAAAGGGTCACATAAATATCCCTTGAGATCACTCTCTTAACGAGAGCCTCTCACTCGAGGGCTATCAAACTTCTACCACCCACAAGACCATCCTCTCTCCCAAGAGTAGGAGGCCTTGGTTACTCCCAAAACATAGAATGCATACAAGAAAACAAAGACATAACGCGTAATAATTTTCACAAACTAAAATGCAAGAGAACAACTCTTTTCCACACAAACAATCTTTCCACAATAACATGCAACATGAAGAAAACAATACAAAGAAAAAGTTTAACCAACCTTCAACTGCCCAAAGGTATGCTAGATCTAGTTGAGGATGAGCAACCCAATTCCACAATCCTTGTTTCTCTATCCTTAGCCAAATTCCTATGCCAAATCTTTTTTTTTTTTTTTTTTCAAAATTGCCTTGTCTCCAAAAATGGAGAGTGGGTGATTACCCGCAAAATTTCACATTCTTTCCTAAGAAGACCTCAATGAGAGTTCTCACAAGTTTCTAAAATTGAAAAAGGAAAAAGTCAGAAAAAGATCAAAGGATCTCTCATCAAAAGGAAAGTTTACTAACCTAGATGATGCCTTCTAAATTCAATTTTCGCACATCTTAGAAAACTCACTTTTTAGGGTGACTAAACAGCCACATGGGAGTTGTCACATGCCTAAAGTTACTCCTAACCCTTAGGTATACCTTATGGGCTTTAAGAAACACCTTTAAACTACCCCTATGAGTCAATTTAACCCCTTTTAAACCCATGTGAAGTTAACTTTCGGGTCAAACCTAGTTGACCACCCCAAAGATTCTCTACCCAAGGAAAATATAGAACCACATTAAATTATTTGAAAAGCTATGGTTAAAACAACTCCCTCCAAGAGACAATTCAAAAATCAAGACATAAATCAACACGTGTCAAGTGACACAATAAAAATACTTTTACAAAATTACACATGAAATTTTGTCTCTTGTTGGATTTACACAATTTAGTAAATTCAATTTAACACACATGCCACATTCACTTTCACAAATAAAATATGATACAAATGAGGTGTTGTCTCTCCAAATAGACAAACCCTGGTTTTATGAACGTACATAGGTCTAGGTTTGGTTCTCCATAATATTTCCATGGTCACATAAATAATTTTCCTGCACATCTCAATTATACATTAGTACTTCCAAATAACCTCATATAATATAAAACAAATGAACAAGAATATACATCAAACACTTCGCATACAAATTTACATTTAAACAAATCAATATATCTTGTATCCAAATAAATCCACATAAGCATTTATCATAATCCACATAATTTTGATCCATACATAAAACATGCACTCCTATTTCTATCATCAGAGTAAAGTCCTGCAAATCCAATAATGACATATATCATCTCAAATTTATCCTATTCTAGAATCATGTAGAGTTCTATAACATAAAGCATATAAATGAAGCATCAACATACATCAATGTTATCCAAATCATGAAATCATATAAGTTCTAAATCCATAATGCATAAAATAAAGCATCCATAATAGTCTCAACATGAAAAATACTAAAATGCTACGACGAGTCGGGTTAGGGCCTCACATATTAGATATTTAATTGATTAGAGGAATAATTAAATATTAGATATTTAATTAATTGATTAGAGAAATAATTAAATATTAGATATTTAATTAATTGATTAGAGGAAAAAGATAAATGAACTAATTAATAAAATATTTCAATTAAATTAATTAATAGAAGGTCATGAAATGAATTAAATAAATTAATCTTTTCAAATTAACTATTTAATAGAAGAATAATTATTAAATAAATATAAAATATTTATTTAATTGCTCATAGCCATTTTTATGTGTATACATTTTGCCCCTCTTTGAAATGATGTCAAGACAACATTGTTTCAAAGATTAAATCAAGCCTTGATAGTGCCCCTGATGGAGATAAAAATCTTGATTGTGTGCCCCCTCGGGAGATTGATCGTGAAATTGTTGAAAATTTTGAATGATTAATCTCTCGATAATTGATTAAAATTTCTGCAACTTTGGTTGATGAGAATGTCTTCTCTTTGATTACTTTGATATTCTTCTTGATTTGATGATTGATAGAGTTTGATTGACCTCATGATCGATGAGGGTCAATGATATAAACTCAAAGCTTTGATGATCTGACAGGATAGAGTTTGATTGACTTCATGATTGATGAATCTCAATGATGTAAACTCAAGGTTGGATAGACTAGATGCGTAACCTCATGATGAATGAGCATCACTAATATGTGGTCAAAGAGATTGATAGAAATCTCAAGTGAGCGAATATGATAGCTGATTGATTGATCAAAGCAATTGATTGGATCCAGAACTGACATTTTGTTGATATCATGCTGCAAGAGGATCTAGATGTATTGATTCATCTAGGTGGAAACAAGAGGATAAATGAGGCCTACAACATCTAAAAAGAGTGGCTCTCTTCATCCTAGTTGACATATTGATATGAGACATTGATTTGTATCATGAGGCATTATAGTTTTGATCCGATATCATTGTATACTTGGACTTTTTATTGTTTTAAGATGATATGTAGACATGGACTCTATATGATGTTGATGATTCATGACTTATTATGCATGCTACTATGATGGTGATGACCTATATGCATTGATTATGTCGTGCCCAAACTTTTGGGCAAAAACAGAACAACAATTTTTTTTTTTGACAATATAAACTCACGAAATAATCTACATTTAAAATGAAATCATTTAAGTTTTGTCTTAACTAAGGTGTCAATAGAAGTGTTTACTAAAGCTAGAATGATTAACTCCATCAATGAAGTGATAATATTTAATGAAGACTAATTATTCCCTATGAGGGTCATCACAATTTAATTAGTTAATTTAATCAACCTAATTAATTTTCCGCTAATTAAAGTCGAGAGATATTTAAATATCTCAATTGCATTTAAAACATTCTAGGCCAAAATAATGATAATGTTATCTTAAATTTAAAATTAATTAATTGGGCACATTCAAATTGATTATTTAAATTTAACCAATAAGGTTACAAATTCAATAATGTTAATGGCCAAATAAATATAATTTACACTATAGCCAATTATAATTTCCCCTAAACCTTCAAATTTTGACTATCAATAATTTGGTCAATATTGGCCTCATAGGCTAAAATTTCATATAAAAATAATTAATAATTTTCATCTACAAATTTCCCCCCCAAATTAAATTTGACTTGATGTCCACAATTAACTAAATACATAAATTATCTATGAAAAATCCTTATTAATAATCCTTGATAAAATTACATCAATAATTGCAATATTAGAACTATATAAAATTAATCCCCCCAATTTAATTTCAGCCAAAAGTGAAAGGGGTCTAATAATTACTTAAGCGTTCATTAATATTTATTAATAAAACAAGGTCAAATAGGTTTCAACTTAACCTATTATATATATATATATATATATATATATATAAATATAGCATATATTATATATATATAAACAATTGGAAAGAAAAATCTAAATTTATACCTATATATACATATGTTTTTTTAAAAATAAAATAAACCAACTATACCCATTAAATATTATATTACAACTTACAAATAAACCCTAAATTTAAAAGTTATAAATAAAAACTATAATTCTAATCTCTCTTTATTCTTATATGCTAACCCTAACCCGAATATGGGCTAGTGTTGTATTTCTAATATATTTTTATTATTTAAATGCTAACCCTAACCCGAAATTGGGTTAGGGTTGCATTTTTATCAACTAAAATTCTTTTCCTTTTCTCTTTGCTTTTACCCTAACCCGAAATTGGGTTAGGGTTGCATTTTTATCAACTAAAATTCTTTTCCTTTTCTCTTTGCTTTTACCCTAACCCGAAATTGGGTTAGGGTTTAATATTTTCTTTTTTTGTGAGTTTGTGTGTGTTTTGTGTATGTTGCAGGGTACATCGGCCATGAGGCAGTGGCCATGGAGGCGACGACCAAATGGAGGTAGGGTGGTGGAGGTTAAATGGCCAAGGCGGGGGTGAAGGCGACCATGGGGATCCACTGTGGATACCCACAGTGGTGGCCCCGTGCCGCTCACTATGGTTACCCACTGTGCTGGTGCCGATAGTGCCCACTGTGATCACCCACAGTGGTGGCACCGACGCTACCCACTGCGGATGCCCAAAGTGGCGGACGTGGTTTGCGGTGCCTTCTCGGGAGGGGTAAGGGTTTCGGCCCTCCTAAACAAGTCTCTTTTTAATTTTTTTTTTTTTTGGTTATATTTTTTTTTAGAATATATAAATACATTTCATTCTCTAGGGTTAGAATCTCCTTTAAAAAAAAAAAAAAGAAACATGCAGGAAAGAGAAAATTAATGATAGCATAAAATAGATATACATTTATCTCTTTTTTTTTTTTACATGCAAAAAGTGATCTAGTTAAACATGTATACAATATTCATTTAGTTAGATTAAATAGACTTTTTTAATTTTATTATACAGCTCTATCAATATAATGTCTGTCAGTTTCAACAGTTTGATAAACATATCAACAAGTTCATTTCCTCTTTTAAAATAGTCATAAATCTGTTTGCAGATTTATGGTTTTCTAAGTCTATGTATGCATACATTTTATTTAAAAAAACAAAAACACATAACAATAGACTTTTTAAACTAACAAGTTTATCTACAACATTTCTTTTCTTTTTAACTTCTAATAGTTAACTATAGGGAAAAGTAAATTTAAATTGGTCTACTTTAGCTTTCTGCATTTTTTTTTGAAGTAGAAAAATGACAGTAATAAATACAATAACAACAACATTTAAATATTACAGAAAAAACACTTAAAACATTCTCATTTCTCTTTCTGCATTTTTTTTTTTTTCTTTATATAAATTACAGAGATAAATAGATGACATAATTCAGTCAAAAGACTGATTTAAATAAAATACAGTTTTCAGATAAATGACAAATTTCATATAATGGATAGATTTCAGATAAAAGACAACAACAATAACATTATAGACTTCCATTCAAAAATACTTTTCTCATAAGATATTTTGAGTACAATTTGTCATCCTCTACAAATGGGTAAAATACCCAACTAGTCTCTCATTCCTAATAAATGAGGACTTAAATAAATAAACACATTTCTTTATACAAAAATAAATACAACATAAAGCTCCTCATTTACATTTTTGCAACTAAAATATATTATTACATTTCCTATTCTTTTTCTGCAACTAAACTAAAATCAACAACTCCTAGCTTTCCTTTTTCTTCTCTTTTCCAAGCAACGTGCATACAAATCTTAAGGTTGTGACCATGGGGTGCTCACCTCCTAGCCTAGGCTTACTAGAAGCCACCCCTAAGCTTGGAGAACCAAGTCCTAGATGGGTTACACTCAAGAAAACACACAACAAGCATGGGAAAAACTCAATAAACACATTCCCATCCCAAGGCTAAAACTTCATCACATAATGTGATATTTACATGGGTGGAAGTGGACCAAGTACCTTGAGGAGAACTGCAAGATAGTAGATCACATCCAACTCATGGCAACCAAGAACACAATAAGAATCTAGCTTAACCCAACATCCTTATGACCCCCAAGGTGTAATAACCCACCATAATTAACTCGACAAAATTGACCATTCTTTTTTTGTTTAATTTAATCATTATGTTTGATTCAATCACATACTCTAGGCATCCATCCATTTGGATTAGGCATTCATCCATCTAGGATGAGCATCTAACCATACGGGTTAGGCATTTGTCCATATGGGACATAAGATTTCATCTATCCAATACATGATAGGCATCTACCCATACGGGGTAGGCATCATCTATCCAATCGGGGTAGGAGGTGCTCTGGCCAGAGACTTAGACTCATCGGGACCATTCGGGTCCTGAGCCACTCACTAAGTACTACACTCTTCTAATAGAAGTGCACCAAGGTCACCGTCCTTAGGAGTAATTAAATAACATAATACAAGCTTGAATTTCACCTCAGAATTTGGCTTAAAGCCTTGGGAAGTCAAGCGAATCCATACAGGATTCCTTTTGAGTATGCATTGAATTACTTTTTTTTTTCCATTTTAATTATCTTTCAAATTATGATTCTATTCAATTCTTCTATACCAAGCCTAGACCCCACCCACGAATGCTTGAATACGAGGGACAACTCCATCCCAAGACTGCCTACGTACCCTCTTTGGCACAGGATCAAGGTGTAAATTATGTAGTTCTATTTTCTACTCTATGGTTTGATGTAAACTGATTAGTGGGTATGCAACCCTTTCTAGGGTCAATGTCCTAGACAGTTTCTCTACGGTTGCTACCCATGGAGGTAGTGCTTAAGCAAAGGCTCAAGATGGCCTATTGCTTGTGGCCTAAAAACACTAGATCCCAATTCTTATCATAAGCATCACCCTTGACCAATTGTCAATAGACAACAAATCTTTGAGATTAAATCAATTTCATAAAAGCATTTCACTCAACATCCCTATAGGGGTTTACTATAGTTTAACTTAGCAGATGAAAGATCATTTTAGAATTATCTTATTAAATTATCAATCCAAGGGGGGTTACCCACCCCTTGGATTTTAACTTCCAAGTGTCCCTTATTACTCCTCGACGATTTATAGGGATGATGCCACAGACGTCGTTGATGTAGCTTTATTAGGCGTTAAGTGCAGTAGTTCAACATGACGACATTATTCGTAAGCGTGACCCAGAGGCACCGTATATACTGAACGCTAATAGGTTTTGGTTTCCATCTTCCTTTATTTAGTTTTCTAACTAAGAAACTATGAAAACATCATGCTTGAAAATAATTACTAATTGAACGTGCATAATTTTAATTGATTGAAATAACTACTTGATGAAATACATAGAATAAAAACCATAACTTGAAAGATAACTTGCATATGAAAACTTGCATATTAATAATTACATGTGTACTTGCATGGAGATGATAACATCAATAAATGTAGTTAATCTATAAGTAATTTGCATGATATAAGAATAGTGTAACTTGCATGCATGATTAAGCAATCCAAAAATAGTGATTAATTTAGGCATTCGATTCAAATCATATTAATGTGAATTAATTGTTAAAGGCCAACTAAGTGCCCCAATGGATCTTAAATGGATTGAATAACTCTAATTAAAAGAATTTGATATAATATAATTTACGAATATTATATTTACTAAGGATAAATTAATTATGAATTTACTACACAATAATCCCCAATATTTATAATTTTTTTTTATAAGTTAAAATCAATAACTTAAAATTTATACTAAGGAAAGAATTAACATTTCCTAAATTACAATTATTAACAATTAAACTTAAAATTTAAACTAAAATAATTATTAGCAATTAACTTAAAATTTAACCCAAAGTAATTACTAAAAATTCCAAATTGCAATTTAAAAAGAATATATATATAAATAAAACTAACTAAAAAAAAAAAAAGTGATTTTTTGTTTTTGTTTTAATAGTAAATAGGGGAGGGGGGCTGGGGACCACGGGTCCCATCACCCCTACGGTCCTAGATGCACAGTCCCGCAGGGTTGAGGGGACACCGTGGGCCCCTCCACTCCCCTGCGACCACTGCTATGACAGTGACCGCAGGGGTAGTGGAGGGTACCATTGCCCCCCTCGACTGTTACATTAACTGCCTCCCCTACATGCCATCCGCTATTCATTCAAAAATTATTTTCGGAGATCGTGTCATTATAATCACTTTGCAACATTAATGTATTTTAACATTCAAAATAAATTATATATATATATATATATATGGTTTACATTCCCAATTATTTAATGATATAAACAAAAAGAATATTTATTTATGAAAATAAGAACATGAATAAAATATATAATAGAGGTAGGTAATTGTTTTAGATTGATTTTTCAGTAAATAGGAGATTAATATTTACAGAGAGAGAGAGTTTATTCCAGCATTCACAGGGATGAAGTTTATTTCCAGATTTCATAGGGAGAGAGTTTATTCAACTAATATTCACAGAGATTCAACTTATATTCACAAAGATCCAACCAATATTCACAGAGATTCAACCAATATTCATAGAGAGATTTTATTCAACTCATTTCACAGAGAGATTTTATTTAACTAATATTCACAGAGATTCAACTAATATTCATAGAGAGATTTTATTTAACTAATATTCACAGAGAGATTTTATTTAACTAATATTCATAGAGAGATTTTATTTATTCATTCATAGAGAGAGAGATTTATTTATTTTTATATTCAATATCATCTAAGAGAAAACAGAAAAGCAAAAATCTGATTTTCTACCTTTTAAATAGATTAAATAAGACATGCAAGAGAAATCTGCATTTGTATTTAAAAAGAGAAGGAATCATATCACTGCATTTCTTTAAAGAAAACAAAAATAGATTTTTTTTCCTATTTAGAAATTGAGAAATGATTTCTTCAAAATACTATATTCAACCAAAGAAACTAGAAACTATATATTTTGATAATACAAAATCCTCATATGATAAAAGGGCAGAACTTGGTTTACTAAAGCTCTAAGTTGAATCCTCTAGCTATCCTTTGATCCTTCCTTGCAACTTGAGAGAGATCCTTCAAACAACAACTTAAAAATTCTGCAACAAAATGAGACTACCAAAGGAAAACCTAGGAATTTCTTTTCAAAACATAATCTACTCCCCTCTTTGAAACTTGCATACAATTTTATAAGAAAAATCCCTCCATTCCACTATTTAAAAAATTTAATTAAAAAGGAGATTCTTTTCCAATATTGGACTTCATGCAAATTGATTAAACTTAGTGGGGGAGTTACATGCAAGGTGGTGGAGAATCCTCTAGAAGCTTCTTATTCTTCCTACAACATGTGCCATAATTGGGAGTGGAAAATAAATAAATAAAAATAATGCCTTTTGAATTATATTCTCCAAGTGTGTGTGTGTGTGTTCATTTTATTCTTTTATAACATTTATTCAATCATTTTAAGTAGTTTAACCAAAATATAATAGAATTGTATTTTAAATCCAAAAGTGATAAAGGAGGGTTGTGACACAAGGCATACATGCCATACTTTCTCCCCTTATGACCCCCGAATGCATAAACAAAACTATGTAGCAAGGGTCACACAAACAAACCCTTGAGATCACTCTCATGATGAGAGCCTCTCACTATAAGGTTGTCAAACTCCTTCCACCCCCAAGACCATTCTACCCTCCCAAGGGTAAGAAGGCCTTAGATACTCCCAAAAAACAAGAAAATGCATAAAAAGAAATAAGGGAAAGATCACATAGAATTTTCACAAAGGGAAAACAAGGAAAAAACAACATTTACATTCAAGCATTTCTACAAACAGATTTCAAACATACAAGTAAGAAAATGCACCAACCTTGAATCTACCAAGGGTATTCTAGGGATAGCTTGGAGAAGAGCAGCCCAATTCCACAAATCTTGTCTGCAACACTTAGCCAAAAATTCTATTCTAAAACTGGTTTTCTTTCAAAATTGCAAGATCTCGAAAGATGGAGAGTGGGTGATTAACTCACCAAAATAATTCTACATCACAAATACACACATGGCAATTGTCTCTTGAATGATTTAAACAATTTAATAAATACAATTTACACACATGCAAGCATTTACGTTTACGAATAAAATACAATACATACGGGGTGTTGTCTCTCCAAAAAGACAACCCCTGGTTTTACGAATGTACATAGGCCTAGGCTTGATTCTCCATAATGTTTCCATGGTCACATGGATAATATTCCTACACATCTCAATTACGAATTAGTACTTTCCAATAGTCTCATATAATATTAAACACATAAATACAAATCAATCACTCTGGATACATTTGACATCATACAAATCAATTTACCATATATCAAAGAAAATCCACATAAGAAGTTATCATAATCCTCATAAACTTCATACATTCATAAGATATGCATCATATTTGTAGCATCATAATAAAGTCTTGCAAGTCAAATATTGACCTACACTATCTCAATGTTATCCTATTCTAGAATCATATAAAATTCTATATCCACAATGCATAGAAATGAGAATCAATATATCAATGTTATCCAACTCTTGGGATCATATAAAGTTCTATATCCATAATGAATAAAAATAAAGTATCCATAATAGTTCCAACATGAAAATCACTGAAATTCTAGGATGGGTTGGGGTAGGGCCTCACACCCTCCCCCTCTAGGCATGAACTTCCTCCTGGAGTTCATAAAAAAGATGAGGGTATTGTGATCTCATATGTGCTGCATCCTCCCATGAAGTTGTAACCTCATCATAGAAATCCCACTGGACCCTAACCTAGTCCAACTATCGACCTCAAAGGGCCAACGTCCAGCGAGCTAAAATGTGAATGGGCTACAAAGCTAGCTGCCCGTCCAACTCCACCTACAAGGCATCCCAATCTAAAATATGAGACTCATCATAGATATACTTCCTCAAAACTGAAACATGAAACACATCGTGGATGCATGAAAGGCTAGGTGGCAAAGCTAGGTGATAAGCAACTGGTCCTATCCTCTCAAGGATCTCAAATGGTCTGACAAAGCAAGGTGTGAGCTTAGAACCCTTTCCATAATGGATTGGACTCTTATGCGGCCGCACTCTCAGAAAAACTTTATCCCCAACCATGTAACTCTGGTCTATCCTCTTTGCATCTGCATACTTCTTCTACCTATCCTGTGCCTCTCTAAGGCGCTGTCTAATCAAAATTACTTGCTGCTCCATATCATGAACCATTTTAGGACCTATGACCACTCTATCCTCAATACGGTCCCAACTCAAAGGTGTCCTACAAGGTCTGCCATACAAAGCCTGATACAGTGGCATCCTGAAAGAAGTGTGATGTCCATTATTATAGGTAAACTCTACTAAAGGAAGGTATTCCTCCTATCTGGTTTGATGATCCATGACATACATCAAGAGCATATCCTCTAACACCTAGTTAACCCACTCTATCTGTCCATCCATTTCTAGGTGATAGGTTGTACTGAAGTTGAGCTTGGTGCCCATTGCTGCCTGTAATGCCTTCCAAAAGGAAGAAGTGAAGAGGGAATCCCTATTAGAAATAATCTTATGTGGAATGCCATGAAGATTGACAATGTCTCACAAGAACACCTGTGCCACTGCTGGTGCTGTGAAGGTAGTCCAGACTGGTGAGAAGTGGGCCACTTTGGTCAACTTGTTAACTGTCACCAAGATAGCATCGTGGCGATGGGATGACATGGGAAGACCAATGATGAAATCCATGGATATAGTATCCCACTTCTACTTTGGTATAGCATGAGACTGGAGCAACCCACCAGGATGGCAGTGCTTCACCTTGACTCTCTAACACTCAAGGCATCAGGCTACTAAATCAGAAATAAGCTATCACATACCTGGCCAATGATATAACTGCCTCAAGTCTGCATGCATCTTCTTAACCCCGGGATGTGTTTCATAAGGAGCTCTGTGGGCCTCCATGACAATGAACTCTTG
The DNA here is from genome assembly GCF_030272615.1 of Cryptomeria japonica. Taxonomy (NCBI): domain Eukaryota; kingdom Viridiplantae; phylum Streptophyta; class Pinopsida; order Cupressales; family Cupressaceae; genus Cryptomeria; species Cryptomeria japonica. The sequence continues at coordinate 706,502,586 of NC_081411.1, read as the reverse complement.
CAATCCCCTAGGAGAAGGTACATATATGCACCCTCTATGGCGTAATAGTCCATCAGACTTTAAAGAGTAATCCACATACTTTCCCTCTAGGGTCTCCTGAGATTGAATCCTTGGACAAACCTCTAGATACCATCCGTCCTCTAGTAACCGCTGCAATATATGATCTCTCAAATTCATGCTCATAGATGTGGAGTATACCTCATAACATCTCCTACTCAAGGCATCTGCAACCATATTCTCTTTCCCCTTGATGTAGTGGACATCAAAATCATACTCACATAGAAAATCCATCCATCTCCTCTGATGGGCATTGAGATTAGGCTGGGTGAAGATGTACTGCAAACTCTGATGGTCTGAATGAAGCTCGAAATGATGACCCAAAAGGAAGTGTCTCCACCTCACAAGTGCATGTACTACTACTGCAAGCTCTAGGTCATGTGTAGGGTAGTTAAGCTCATGAGTCTTAAGCTTCCTAGACTCATAAGCTACAACTCGACCCTCCTGCATAAGGACTTCTCCTAAACCATCCAAGGAAGCATCCATGCATACCATGAAATCAACCATGGGGTCTGGCATAATGAGGATAGGTGCACTAGTGAGTGCCCTTTTTAGATCCCGAAAAGAACTCTCACACCCCTTTGTCCACTCAAATTTATTTCCTTTTCACTGGAGGGATGTAATGGGATGTGCAACTCTAGAAAATCTCTGAATGAAGTGTCTGTAGTACCTTACTAAACCCATGAAGCTCTTGACCTCTGTCACATTGGTTGGTGCTGGCCAATCCATAATAGCTCTGATCTTTGATGGGTCAACTAAGATCCCATCACCAGATATAAAATGCCCAAGGTACTTGACCTCTGATCTAAAGAAAGCACACTTCGACAAACTGTCGTACAACTGATTGTCCCTCAAACAATGCAAAACCTGCCTCAAATGCTCCTCATGCTTCTCCTCATTCCAAGAATATATCAATATGTCATCGAGGAACACAATCACAAATCAGTTGAGGAAAGTGCAGAATATCCTATTCATGAGAATCATGAATACAGTTGGAGCATTCGTAAGACCGAATGGGACCACAGTGAGCTCATAGTAGCCATATCTAGTATGAAATGCAGTCTTGTGGATATCACTCTCCACAATCCTCAACTGATGATACTTTGACTTCATATCAATTTTGGAAAACACTTTAGCACCCTGAAGCTGATCAAACACTTTATCCTTCTTCTTCATGAAGATGATTGGTGAGCCCCAAGGGGAGATGCTAGGATGAATGTGGTCCTTCTCTAAGAGTTCCTCTAACTACATCTTGAGCTCATTAGGCTCATGTGTGGTCATCCTATAAGGTTCTCTCTAAACTGGCTTGACTCCTGGTACAAGATCTATGTGGAAGTCAATCTCTCTGCTAGGTGGCATACTAGATAGCTCAATTGGAAACACATCTACAAACTCCTCAAGGATGGGATGATCATCTAGGGTAGGCTCCTTCTCACTTTCTTCCTCTCTATCATCGATAGTGATAGCAAACAACTAGCATCCCTTTCACATGCTCCACTTAAGCTGCATAGTGGAAATCATATGAAGAGATTGGGGCCTTTTAATCCCAGTGATTACTATGGGAGCACCATGATCATCCTCACACTTGATCTTTTTCAGGTGACAATCCATCTTGGCTCTGTGGGTGTAAAGCCAATCCATGCCAAGTATGATGCCATAAGATCTGAGTGTTGTAACTCTAAGGTCTACTAAGGTGGTAGTATTACCAATCTGGAGTGGACATCCCCTAACCTTTGAATCCACTGACACTCTAGCCCCTGATGCTAACTCAACTTCCCAACTAACACCTTGCCTAACTGCCACTAGCCCACAACACTCCACAACCAATGGAGATATAAAGGAGTCAGTAGCTCCTGAGTCAAACAATATAGAAATACTGATACCTCTGATCATACCTATAGCCTCAATAACTATGGCCTGGTTCTCTGCCTGGCGGTTGTCAACCGCTCCAAAGACCCTATGGGAATTGCCCATATCTCCAACTGTAGGATCTGATGCTACCATCTGACCTTGCGGACACTCTCTCACCATGTACCCCATGGCTCCACATGTGAAACAAGCATCGCGTGCCTGAAACTATGCACCCTGAGGCCTAGAGAAAGGCTGCCCACTTGTCCTACTCAAACCACTATACCCACCCCTGGAAGACTGCCGAGTCTGTGCCGGAGGTGTGTATGTACCCTGTGCTCTCTGGTCGTGCCTAGGACCTTGTGAATGCAATTGCTTGGGCTTGGAGCCCTTCTGTCCCTGAGGGGGCCTTTGCCTCTGATTCTTCTATGACTACTACTGAGGAGAGGGTTTAAAGGACCCCGATGCATTTTTGTGGTTGCCTTTCTAGTGGGGTTTTTGAAACTTGAAAGACTGGGGTCCCGGGTTTTGGTTATGAAACTAATTTCTCGTGTCTTGTGGCCTGCCTAGAATCTCCTCTGCTATTAAGGCCTTCTCCATGGCAACCTGAAGGCTTCCTGGAGCGGCCATCCTCATTGGTCTTGCTATCCCAACATTCAGTCCCCTGATAAAACGATTGACGAAAGCTTCTCATCCTTTAGGTAATCCACATACGGTAGGAGCTCGATGAACTTACTCTCATATTGGGTCACTCAGAGACCCTTCTGTTGGAGGTCATGGAACACATCTATCCAACGCTGCCTAAAGTGCTTTGACAGGTATCTCTCCCTAAACCTCTCTGTGAAGATCTCCCATGTGAGGGTATCTGCAGCTAGGCCACACTTGTATTCCTGTTGTCTCCACCATGTGGATGCCATCTCCCTCAAAATGTAGACTGCTACTCATGCCTTTAGATTGCTTTCATAAGGATGCAATGCAAAGCAGTGATCTAGGCTCAAAAGCCAAGCCTCAGCTTCTACCCCATCGGTAGATCCCCCAAAAGATGGTGGCTGGAGGCGCAAAACCTCTCTGATTAGATCCCCTAGATCTCGATGTGCCCTCTCAATATAAACAGGTGCAGCTACTGGAGGTGGTCTAGGTAGATGAATGGACTCAGGCTCTTGATCAGCTTGGCCCTCTATGGGATTAGGAGGTGGACTCCTACTCCGTTCCCTAAATGCTGATCTATGGGTTCCCGAGTTCTGGTTTTCTGCATGATGGTCGATTGCTGGAAGCCTATCTTGCACTATCCCAATCAGGTTTTGAAGTGCTAATAAGATGTCTCGGTTTGGGTCAACCAGTGGTTCGGGAGGAGCTTCTAGGTTCCCTTCCGGAACTATTTCCTCCCTATCAACATCTTCGTGTGCCAAGCATGCACGCCTAGGACCCCTACCACACTTGCGAGCTTGTCGCGTAGTTGATGACATCCTTGTGAGAAAATAAAATAAAATAAATAAACAATTTGTTTTTGGGGAAAATTTTAATTAACTAAATAATTAAAGCGAAATGCAATGGAGAAAGGTTCCTAGTGTTGGAAACCTTGCTCTGATACCAAAATGTCATGCCCAAACTTTTGGGCAAAAATGAAACAACAATTTTTTTTTTTTGGCAACATAAACTCACGAAATAATCTACATTTAAAATGAAATCATTTAAGTTTTGTCTCAACTAAGGTGTAAATAGAAGTGTTCACTAAAGCTGGAATGATTAACTCCATCAATGAAGTGATAATATTTAATGAAGACTAATTATTTCCTATGAGGGTCATCGCAATTTAATTAGTTAATTTAATCAACTTAATTAATTTGCCGCTAATTAAAGTCGAGGGATATTTAAATATCTCAATTGCATTTAAAACATTCCAGGCCAAAATAATGATAATGTTATCTTAAATTTAAAATTAATTAATTGGGCGCATTCAAATTTATTATTTAAATTTAACCAATAAGGTTACAAACTCAATAATGTTAATGGCCAAATAAATATAATTTACACTATAGCCAATTTTAATTTCCCCTAAACCTTCAAATTTCAACTATCAATAATTTGTTCAATATTGGCCTCATAGGCTAAAATTTCGTATAAAAATAATTAATAATTTTCATCTATAAATTTCCCCCCCAAATTAAATTTGAATTGACAGCCACAATTAACTAAATACAAAAATTATCTATGAAAAATCCTTATTAATAATCCTTGATAAAATTACGTCAATAATTGCGATATCAAAACTATATAAAATTAATCCCCCCAATTTAATTTCAGCCAAAAGTGAAAGGGGTCTATTAATTACTTCAGCGTTCATTAATATTTATTAATAAAATTGGAAAAACAAATCTAAATTTATACCTATATACATATGTTTTTTTTAATAAAATAAACCAACTATACCCACTAAATATTATATTACAACTTACAAATAAACCCTAAATTTAAAAGTTATAAATAAAAACTATAATTCTAATCTCTCTTTATTGTTATATGCTAACCCTAACCCAAATATGGGCTAGGGTTGCATTTCTAATATATTTTTATTATTTAAATGCTAACCCTAACCCAAAATTGGGTTAGGGTTGCATTTTTATAAACTAAAATTCTTTTCCTTTTCTCTTTGCTTTTACCCTAATCTGAAATTGGGTTAGGGTTTAATATTTTCTTTTTTTGTGAGTGTGTGTGTGTGTTTTGTGTATGTTGTAGGGTACGACGACCATGGGGCGACGACCATGGAGGTGACAACCGAATGGGGATAGGGTGATAGAGGTTAAAGGGCCAAGGCAGGGGCAAAGGTGACCATGGGGATCAACTATGGATACCCACAGTGGCAGTCTCATGCCGCTCACTGTGGTTACCCACAGTGGCAGCCCTGATGCCGCCCACTGTGGTCACCCACAGTGGTGGCACCGATGCCTCCCACTATGGTTGCCCATAGTGGTAGATGTGGCTCTGCCCATTGTGGGTACCCACAGTGGTGGCGCCAACACCACCCACTGTGGATGCCCACAGTGGCAGATGCGGCCTACGGTGCCTTTCGGGGAGGGGTAAGGGTTTCGACCCTCCCAAACAAGTCTTTTTTTTCATTTTAAATTTTTTTTTTTTTTTATAATATATATATATATATATATATATATATATATATATATATATATATATATATATATATATATATATATATATATATATATATATATATATATATATATATATATATATCTTTCATTCTCTAGGGTTAGAATCGCCTTTAAAAAAAAAAGAAACATGCAGGAAATAGCAAATTAATGACAGCATAAAATAGATACACATTTATCTCTTATATTTTTTTTACATGCAAAAAGTGATCTATTTAAACATGTATACAATATTCATTTAGTTAGATTAAATAGACTTTTTTATTTATTTATTATGCAGCTCTAACAATATTATGTCTGTCAGTTTCAATAGTTTGATAAACATATCAACTAGTTCATTTCCTCTTTTAAAATAGTCATAAATCTATTTGCAGATTTCTGGTTTTCTAAGTCTGTGTATGCATACATTTTCTTTAAAAAAACAAAAACACATAACAATAGACTTTTTAAACTAACAGGTTTATCTACAACATTTCTTTTCTTTTTAACTTCTAATAGTTAACTATAGGGAAAAGTAAATTTACATCGGTCTACTTTAGCTTTCTGCATTTTTTTTGAAGTAGAAAAATGACAGTTATAAATACAATAACAACAACATTTAAGTAATACATAAAAAACACTTAAAACATTCTCATTTCTCTTTCTCCATTTCTTTTTCTGCAACACTTAGCCAAAAATTCTATTCTAAAACTAGTTTTCTTTCAAAATTGCAAGATCTCCAAAGATGGAGAGTGGGTGATTAACTCACCAAAATAATTCTACATCACAAATACACACATGGGAATTGTCTCTTGAATGATTTAAACAATTTAATAAATACAATTTACACACATGCAAACATTTACATTTATGAATAAAATACAATACATACAGGGTGTTATCTCTCCAAATAGACAACCCCTGGTTTTACAAACGTACATAGGCCTAGGCTTGATTCTCCATAATGTTTCCATGGTCACATGGATAATTTTCCTACGCATCTCAATTACACATTAGTACTTTCCAATAGTCTCATATAATATTAAACACATAAATACAAATCAATCACTTTGCATACATTTGACATCATACAAATTAATTTACCATATATCAAAGCAACTCCACATAAGTAGTTATCATAATCCTCATAAACTTAATACATTCATAAGATATGCATCATATTTCTAGCATCATAATAAAGTCTTGCAAATCAAATAATGACCTACACTATCTCAATGTTATCCTATTCTAGAACCATATAAAATTCTATATCCACAATGCATAGAAATGAGCATCAATATATCAATGTTATCCAATTCCTGGGATCATATAAAGTTCTATATCCATAATACATAAAAATAAAACATCCATAATAGTTTCAACATGAAAATCACTGAAATGCTAGGATGGGTCGGGGTAGGGCCTCACAGATTACATGGATGATGATATTTTCTTTCTTTTATTTTCATGATGATGATGCAATGATGATATTGATCTTATATGATGCAATGATTATGAAATGAAAATGCATTTGATTTTTGATTTTTGATTTTGATGATCATGGGTTCAAATGAAAATGATTACTAACTTAAATGATGAAAATGCAATGATCTATATGGGAATGCTTATGAATGTTGATTTTTGCATATTTTTGATGTGTATGCATATAATGATTTTGAAATGCAAATGATTGATATGAAATGTTTTTGATTCTTATATGTAATGCTTATAATGATCAATGAATCTAAGTGCAAAGATGAATTTAAATGATGTTAATGGATAAAAAGAACTACAATGATAATGATCCTAATGCAAATAATAATGATGATATACACCATGATTATGAAATGCACTTAATGGAATGCAAACTAATGCAATGATTGAAATGCAACTAAATGAAATGAATGATGATAATTTGAATGATTCTAAAGATGAATGCACCTACAATGATCAAATGCAATTTTTTTGTTTGTTTGTCCAAGTATACTCAATCTTTATTTATGACCGTTGATCTCTGAATGAAATGAAATGCTTATAATGCAATCGATAATGAATGCTTATAATGTAGATGAATAATGAGCTAATATAAAAATAATCTAAAATGATACTTTCATTCTTCATATGCTATGTTATAATAGTGATTGATTTCATCATTGAGATTTAAAATGTTGTACAAAAATACAAGCAACTTGACATAATGATTCAAGTTGACTCGAGTATTTATTACATGGATTTTGATATAGCAAGTTTATACAAACAACTTGATATAATAAATTTGTTGGCATTATGGATGAATTGATTATGTGTTGCATTGATGTTTTGTCATTGATGTCAGCACTAGCTATTATGGTTGGTTACCGATAGAGAGGTTCTGGTTATCGGTAGAAGATCTAGTGTTACTGGCAGAAGAGACTATGTGTTGGACACTTCCAACATGTTTGGATCTATGGAATGTGATTGGTTACATGTGGTACAAGTTTTTGGAGCATGTCTTGGTGAGATGGTATTGACTTGGTAATCAGATGCTATCATACACTTTGGTAAACCCTTACCGGCATTGGTTTAAGGCTTTACCGATAGAGCTCTCACTAAGGAATCTTGATAGGATACATAATTGGTGTTGGTGCAGCTTCTAGATAGATTTCAGGATGTTGAAGATGTTCTTTGATCATTCTTCAACTACTTGAAGACATTTCTTTTGCGTGGTGGACCCAAAATAGTTCTAGTACCTATCTAGGTTATGGAGCGGTATAATGTTAATGTGTACTCTACACATTATCGGGATGTTTCAGGATGATTTATGGATTTGTTATTGTTGTTTTGGTTTTAAGCCAACATGGCATATCAATGTAATATGAATTTATGTAATGATCTTATTGTAATATCTTTTAGGTGGCCGACCTAATTGGTTTAGGCCTTAGGGTTTGTATAAAATGATATAAGATCTCATTGTAGATCATGGTATGGGAATGGGATAAGGGTTCGTGGTCTTCAAATGCAATATCATATGTGAAGGAGATTTGGTCAATCATAGGTGATCGAATTGGGATTAAGGAAGAGGTCAAAGGCCTCAAGTATTGAGCTTAACCGAGACTGTAATCAGGCATGGCAGATGTTATTTCTGATAGTTCTTTATTATGGATTGTTGTCCATTTATCTTGAGATGGTTGTAGCCTCTTTGCAGTCAGTGAGACTCTTTTGTAATGAGCAGTATGCTCTAGGAAGTGTACCTTCTTGCATGTGCAGGCCCCTCATTGTATCATATACTTTCTACAGAAGTATCATCTGACTGTGGGTAGGCTTCCCACTGTGGTTATTCTCTTTTTGGGTTTTCCACATACAAATCATGGTGATATGTGGTATGGTTGCTTTGCATTGATTATCTATTTAATTGTTAAGTTGTATTATTTACCGGTATCTGTTCCTACTAATATCTGTATGTTCTTTACCGGTACTTGATCTGTTTAAAGGTTATTAAGTGGATTAAAAGTTATAATCTGTTAACAACTCATTCACCCCCCCTCTCAGTTGTTCACTGGTTATCCTAATAGAATCAAGTTGACTTGAGTATTTCTTATAGAAAAGACAAGGATTATCCCCTTTCATGTATGACTCGGAACACCCTCCTTGATCTTTTGCCAATCATATCCTTAGACAAGTACATACCTTAATAAGAGATAAACCATAGACAACAATCAAAGAAAATAATCATTCCTTGTCATGCCCAAACTTTTGGGCACAAACGGAATAAATTTAAAAAAAATAAAAAATACATAACCTAATAAAACTAACTTGCTAAAATAACGCAATAACAAGTTTTATCTTAACTATGTTTTGAGTTAATCTAACAACAAAATCAATTAGGCGAAAATAATCTAAATTAAAAGCGGAATATTAATTCTCCAAAAGAATTATTATTATCTCACCAATTAATAAATAATTAAACTCATTTAAATAAAAATCTCTAAATTAATTGATAAGAGATATTATTAAACTCTAATAACCTTTTAATTGCCTAGGAACTAAATTAATTAGTCCTAGCACTAAGATTATTAAAATCTATTATTTCTTTTAACAATAATTATAATGTGCCTATAAATTTGACTAATGGCCAAATAAATCCATAATGTAAAATGCTCTATAAAATTATTTAATGCTGGCCAAAATACTTTAACCCCTAAGACTATATATTACAAAAGTATTTATTATTATTTTCCAATAAAAGTTAAACCCAAAAGGATTTTAAAATAAGTTTTTTTTTAAAAGAAACCCTTAGAAACTCTTCTCAAATAAAGATGTAATTTACTAGAGAAGAATAAACCAAACAGGGTTTTAATTCATGAATCTAATATATATGTAACTACATATATACTTATGTACTAATACACTATATATATATATATAAACTAAATATATGAAATATAAAGAATTTTGTTAAATATTATATATTCTTATAACCTTGCTTAAAAGTCTATGGGGATACCCTATTCAAAATTCGAATAGGGTTCCCCTCCCCCTTTTTTTTTTCCTTATTTTATGTAATAATGGAACCCTAATTTTTTTTTTATAACACATCCCACACATTTTTTTTTTATAATATCCATGTGTGTTTTGCCCTAACCTGAAAGTTGGGTTAGGACATGTGTGTGTGTGTGTGAGTATTTTTTTTTGTGCAGGGAAAGGGAGGAGGCGGCGGCCCTGGTTCGGCGACGGCCATGGAGGGAGGAGCAGAGGGGCCAGCGCTCACGCTGGGCAGAAGGTCGAGAAAACACACAGGGGGGAAGGCCGAAGGTGGCGGCCACTGTGGTACCCCATAGGAAGTGACCACTGTCCACTGATAGTGGCGGCTACCACCCACTGTGGGTTACCACAGTGGCGGTCACCGCCGCCAGGGGTTGCCCGCAATGGCGGGCTTCGCCCTACCCACTACGGATGGCCCATAGTGAGCGGTGTCTGCTCACTGTGGCACCCGCAAGGGGAAAGAGAGGGCTCCGATCCGGCGGGGTAGGGTTTCTTGGCCCTCCCCCGTTGGTCTACAGTGATATTTTATTATTATTTTTTTTTGCTTTTATTTTTACTTTTAAAATAGGAGATTATATATATATATATATATATTTAATATCAGGCTGCATTTATAATAATGCGAAATACTATATATATATATACACATTTCAAAGTGTATATATATATATCTAGGTCTGTGATTTATTTTTTTATTTTTTTTACAGCATGATAAATGTTATCAAATAAGCATGAATCTATGCAATCTATTATTTTATTTTTTTACATAAGGGTAAGCTTCATGATGTCTACATATTTCTGAAAAAATAAACGGAGGCTTATATAAAAGAAAACAATAGCTCTAGCTTGATGTGCATATCATTGTAATAGATTTAAAGATAACATTATTTAGATAAGGATACATTAGGTTATGTATATATTTTCTTTTATGCATTTATGGAAGAATATTTACTCTAGCAGATTTAAAATAGATGCAAATTTAAAATAGATGTATTTCTATATATTAAAAAAAACACATAGATAACTCTAGAGCTAGTTTATTTTACCTAGATTTGTTTTCTGAATATATTGTAAGGAAGAAGATGGCAGTTTTAGTTAATTTACAACAGCATTATTACAATTAAAATTTCATGTAAAACTATTTTGCTAAAATGAATACCACATTAATATCCCTACTAAACTCTAATTTGCACTTGAGATTAAATAAATAAGATTAAGAGATCATTTCTAGTTTAATAACTTACAAGCTAATCTAGTTTACTATTTCCATTATGCATAAGGGATAAAATGAACTTTTATTTGCAAAATAAATATAAATGCAACAAGCATTATTTCAATAGCACTAGGAACTTAATTCCAAACATAGACATGTCTTTTTTTTTTGCAATAATAACTAAATAGGAAAATGCATTTCTTTTAAGAGCATTTAATATACAACATAACCAACATTACAAGTGGGGAAGATACCTAACTAGTCACTCATTCCCATTTAATGAGGACTTTAAACAGCATAAATACATTTCTTTTTCATACAAATACAATATGTAACTTTCCTTTTTACATTGCTATAAATAAAATACAATATTCCCTTCTGTAAACTTTTCTGCAAATCAAATAAAAAACAACAACTTCTATATTTCTTTTTCCTTCCCATCCCAAACAACTTGCAAATAAAACATAAGGCTTGACCATGGAGTACTTACCTCCCAGCCTAGGCTTACTAGAAGCCACCCCCGAGCTTGGAGAACCAAGCACTAGATAGGTTACACACATGCAAACACAACAAGCAAGGGATAAACACACAACAAACAATTTCCCAACCAAAGCTACACTTCACCACAAAATGTGATGATTTTCACAAGGGTGGAAGTGGACCAAATACCATTGGGGAGACTACAAGCATGGAACATCACAAGCCACCTCATGGCAACCAAATACAACATAAGTCCATACCTTACATCCTTATACCCCCCAAAAGGCATACAAGCCATACCTTCTCTCCTTATGACCCCCAAATGCATAAACAAGGCTATGCAGCAAGGGTCACAAAAGAAACACCCTTGAGATCACTCTCATAATGAGAGCCTTTCACCCAAGGCTGTCAAACTCCTTCCACCCCAAGACCATCCTACTCTCCCAAGAGTAGAAGGCCTTGGTTACTCCCGATACAAGAAAATGCATAAAAGAAATGAAGGGAAAAATCACATATTCTTTCACAAAGGAAAAATACAAGGAACAATTCTTACATACAAGCATTTCTTCAAACATACATATGCAACATAAACAAAAAGAGAGTAAGAACCAACCTTAATCTGCCCAAGGGTTTTGCTAGATCTAGTTGAGGATGAGCAGCCCAAATCCACACAATCTCTTCTCCAACACATAGCCAAAATTCTATCCTACAACTATTCTTCAAAAAAATTGCATAATCTCCAACAATGGAGAGTGGGTGATTAACTCACTAAGTCCCTAATCCTTGCCTAATAAGGCTTCTCTCACTCTTCCCAACCCCTTAGATAGAGTGAGAGTTCCCATTGGTTGGTCTTCCCAACCTCTTACATGTTGCTAACACTGGAAAGGGAAAAGGTAAGAGAAGATGGGGAAGAGAGTCTGACATCAAAAGGGAAGGTTGTCTATCCTAGGAGGAACCTTCTAAGTTGAATTTTCTCTCACCTTAGAAAAACCACTTTTTGAGGTGACTAAATAGTCACATGGGAGTAGTCACATGTTTAAAAATACCCCTAACCCATAGGTATACCCTTTGGACCTTTGGAAAAGCCCTAAAACTAATCCTAGGAGTCCATTTGACCCCTTAGAAACCCAACTGAAGTTAACCTACGGGTCAAACCTGAGTTGACCACTCCCAAGACTCTCTACCCAAGGCAAATTTGGGACCACACCCAAATATTTGAAATGGGCTTTGGTAGAAACCAACTCCTCCCAAGAGACAAGTCAAAATAAATGACACTAATCAACACATGTGTCAAGTGACACAATAAAATACATTACAAAATTACACATGGAATTTGTCTCTTGTTGGATTTACACAAATTAATAAAATCAATTTAACACACATGCAACATTTACTTTCACAAATAAAATATGATACAAACGGGGTGTTGTCTCTCCAAATAGACAACCCCTGGTTTCATGAACGTACATAGGTCTAGGTTTGGTTCTCCATAATATTTTCATGGTCACATGGATAATTTTTCCTGCGCATCTCAATTTACACATTAGTAATTCCAAATAACCTCATATAATATTAAACACATGAATTTGAAAACACATCAAACACTCTGCATACAATTGACATTAATAAATCAATATCTCATATATCCCAATTAATCCACATAAGCAATTATCATAATCCTCATAATTTTGATCCATTCATAATATATGCATCCTATTTCTATCATCATAATAAAATCCCGCAAATCCAATAATGACATACATCATCTCAAAGTCATCCTATTCTAGAATCATATAAAGTTTCATATCCATAATGCATAAAAATGAAGCATCACATACATCAATGTTATCCAAATCATGGAATCATATAAGTTCTAAATCCATACTGCATAAAAATAAAGCATCCATAGTCGTCTCATCATGAAAATAATAGAAATGCTAGGATGAGTTGGGGTAGGGCCTCACATTCCCCATCATATATTTGTTGGTATTTTGGTACGGTTTTTTCATTGATGTCAACACCTACTAAAACACTAGCACTTTGGAGATCCAATAGCATTCATCGGCAAGCAAGTAACTATTGCATAGTTACTGGTATATGGTACACTGACAGGATATAATGATCACCAACACTTGGAATGGCATGGAAAACACTTGGTAATGTCGAAGACATCATCTGGACATCTTGTCCTAGAGTTTTCTTCATTGGTATATTCATAGTTGCATATTTGCTGTTACCGGCAAATAGGTCTAGGGTTACACCGGCAGGTTTATCTTTTTTAGATCAACATGGCACGCTATGGAGATGATTAATTATTGTTGTAAATGCATAAAGCCGACATGTTCAATCAATTATTGCATCAGATATTATATTTTTTGTAAAATATTTTTATTGTAATATCTTGTAGAGCCGACCTACTAAAATTGGTCTTAGGTTATGGTATAAATGTAAGATCTTATTTGTAAGATCAAATGTGGAATGCAAAAAAGGATTGTGTGAAGGTATATGCGAGATTAAGCAGAGCTATACATGTAGACATCATCTGAAGATTGAAGGAGGGTTTTTATGGAAGTATATCAGCATTACACTAGTACTGAATCCAACATATTAAGATGCTATTTTGTGCAATACATTCTTATTAGATTTAACCATCCAACTGTAGTCAGTGTGACTCCCATTTTGTGATTGAGCAGTGAGCTCTAGGCTGTTGGCCTTTCTGCATGTGCAGACCTCATTTATGTACATTTACTATTTGTAGTAGTATCATTTGATTGTGGGTAAGGTTTCCCATTGTGGTTTTTCCCCTTATAGGGTTTCCACATACAAATATTGGTGTTATGTGTTGTGGATGACTTTGTATTTATGTTTCATGCACTAATCCTTACCAGTATAACAATTAACTATTATAACTGTCTACCGGCATACTTAACTGGTTTACCGATATTAAGCATTAAGTTGGTTAAATTGTTTTTGGTTAAAATTTATTTGACAACTGATTCACCCCCCCCTCTCAGTTGTCTCCGAGAGCTAACAATTGGTATCAGAGCTTAGTCCTCATTTGCAGAAGTTTAACAACTTGAGGAGATCCAATGTCTACTAATTATTTCAAGAAGGACAGTCCTAAACTTGATGGAACCAACTATGGCATATGGAAGATCAGAATGGAGACACATCTAAATTGCATTGGAAAAGACATTTGGAAAGTTACAAAGAATGGTTATACTGCTGCTATACTAGGTCAGACTAGTCCAGCTAAATTGACAAAGGAGGAGGAAAATGATTGCAAAGCAAGAGAAGCACTTTTGAGTGCATTATCAAATCAACAAATCATGGGACTATCAGATAGGTCTACTGCTAAAGCTATTTGGGATTATTTGGAAACATTGAATGAAGGAGATTCCATAGTCAAAATTGCAAAACTTGAAAGCTTCCGAGTTAGGTATGAACATCTAAAAATGGAAGAAGATGAAAGGATTTCTTCTTTTATGTAAAGAGTAAATGAAATTGTTTTGGGTATTAAATGTTGTGGAGGAACCTTAAGTGAGGATGAAATTGTTTCCAAAGTTTTAAGAGGATTGCCACTAGCATATAAAATGAAAGTCACTACTATAAATGAGTTAAGAACAATGCCTAATACATCAGTTACTAGGGATACATTGATTGGGAAACTTTCAGCTTTTGAAATTGAAGAATTTGGTCCTATTTCTACTATAAAGACAGTTTTGGCCTTTAAAGCATCAACATCATCTACTCCATCATTTGAAAAATCTGATTGGAAAGCCTTTTATGCAAGAGAACTTGAAGAAAGTAGGAAAGAAAATGAAGAACTTGAAGAACTTGAAGCACTATTTGCAAGGAAAATGCCTAAAGGTCCAGTTGGAAGTAAGTATGAAGGTAAATCACCCTTTAAATGTTTTAACTGCAATAAGATTGGTCATATGGCTTCAAGATGCCTTGATAGACATGCTAGACTAAGAGAAGAAGCTAGAAGAACACACAAGCCTAACCCTAAATATCAGAGATACAAATTTAAGAAGAATAAAGACAAATCTTGTTACATTGTTGATGAAGGTGTGATTGATGATTTTGATGAGGATCCAGTGGACAATGGATGGGTTTTTGTTGCTATAATAGAAGATCAACCGGAACCTACTGCTCAACCAGTAGTACAGGCCCTGACAGCTAAAGTTGAAGTAAAGGATGAATGGATCATTGATTTAGGATGCTCACATCATATGACAGGAGAAAAAGGTAAATTCTTGAACTTTAAAGAATACAATGGAGGCTTAGTGAGATTTGGAGATGACAAAGCTTGTTCAATCAAAGGTAAGAGTTCAATATCTCTTGATGGTAAGCATAACACTGACACTGTCTACTATGTTGAAGGATTAAAGCATAATATTTTGAGTGTTGGTCAATTAGTTGAGAAAGGATTTCAGTTACAATTTAAAAATGGAAAATGCATAATCATGAACAAAACTGGTTCGGAAATTGCAACCGGTACTCAAACTAGAGGTAATATCTTTCATTTAAATAACAATTAAAATACATGCTTAATTGCACATATAGATGAAAGTTGGTTATGACATAAGAGACTCTGTCATGTAAACTTTGATTGCATGGTAAAGATCAGTACTACTAAGGTAGTTAGAGATTTACCTAAAATTGTCAAACCTCAGAATACAGTATGTAAGGAATGTCAATTTGGAAAACAAGTTAGAGCTAGTTTCAAAAGTATTCTAGAAAAATCAAATAATGCTCTTGATTTGATTCACACTGATTTATGTGGTCCAGCTAGAACTAAAAGCTTACAAGGTGATAGATATTTTATGCTAATCATTGATGACTATTCTAGAATGTGTTGGGTTACTTTTCTCAGAGAAAAATCAGAAGCACTTAGAAAGTTCAAACTGTTCAAAGCATTGGTTGAAAATGAAACTGGTAAGAAAATCAAGTGTCTAAGATCAAATCAAGGAGGAGAACTTACATTTAAGGAGTTTAATACATTTTGTGAAGTAAATGGAATCAGAAGATAGCTATCAGCACCTTGGACACCACAATAGAATGGAGTTGTTGAAAGGAAAAATAGAACTATCTTGGATGCAGCAAGAAGTATATTATCAGAAGAAAACCTACCACGTGTATTGGAGAGAAGTAGTCAGCACAATGGTCTATACATTTAACAAAGTTCACATCAAAGGTGAAACTAGTAAGACCCCTCATGAACTATGGTTTGGTAATACTCCTACTCTTAAGTATTTCAGAATTTTTGGAAGTAAATGTTATATCAGAAGAGATGAGTATATTGGAAAATTTGATCCTAGAAGTGATGAAGGAATATTTCTTGGTTATTCATCTAAGAGCAAAGCATATAGATGTTTTAACAAGAGATTGCAGAAAATTGTTGAGAGTACAAATGTAAAGATTGATGAACAATTCAGAGGAACTTCAAGGTATATAGACTCTGAACTGGCAACAAAAATTTTGACAAATGAATCTACTCTAAATCCACCTTTATAGAATGAAGATCTAGTTACCCCGGTATCATTTGAGGATTCCATAGTAATTGAGGAACAACAATAAACTAAGACACCCCGGTATGTAAGACTGAATCATTCTAAAGATTAGATAATTGGAAACAATTTTAAATGAGTTATGACAAGAGGAAGATTGGCAAATGAAGAGGTATGTCTTATTTCTCAAATTGAACCATCATCTGTTAATGAGGCATGTGGCGATAAATTTTGGATTAAAGCTATGGAAGAAGAATTAGAACAAATTGAGAAAAACAACACTTGGACATTAGTTCCCTGACCTAAAGATAAAAACGTAATTGGAACCAAATGGGTATTTAGAAACAAAATTAATGAAGATGGTAAGGTTGTTAGAAATAAAGCAAGAATAGTGTGTAAGGGATATTCTCAGAAAGAAGGAGTTGATTACAATGAAACCTTTGCACCAGTAGCTAGAATTGAGGCAGTTAGATTATTTTTGGCTTTTGCAGCACACAAGAACTACAAAGTTTATCAAATGGATATTAAATGCGCATTTTTGAATGAAGATCTTGAAGAGGAAGTATACATTCAACAACTTGATGTATTTTCTTTGACATATGACAATGATATGGTTTACAGGTTAAGAAAAGCTCTGTATGAACTAAAACAAGCTCCAAGAGCTTGGTATGCAAGATTGGATAAGTATCTTTTAAAGATTGGTTTTACTAAAGGAAATACAGACAACAATTTATATTATAAAGTAACTAATGATGACATCTTGATTATAGAAGTATTTGTTGATGATATAATATTTAGAGGAGAAGATGGATTATGTAAGGAATTTTCTATTAAAATGCACCAAGAATTTGAAATGTCTATGATTAGAGAAATAAAATTCTTTTTAGGATTGCAGATTTCACAGATTGATAAAGGTATATTCTTGAGTCAATCCAAATACTTAAAAGAGTTACTAAAGAAATTTGGGATGGATAACTCTAAACCGGTAAGCACACCTATGACAACAAGTGACAAATTATCACAAAGGGATGAATCTACACCTATTAATCCAACTAGATACAAATCTATGATAGGAGGTTTACTGTATTTGACACAAATCAGACCTGATATTATGAATGTAGTATGTATTGTTTCAAGATTTCAAAGTAATCCTAGAGAAAATCATGAATCAATAGTAAAAAGGATTTTTCTATACTTACAAGGCACTATAAATCTTGGATTATAGTATCCTAGAGATGAAAACTTTGAATTATGTGCATACACAGATGCAAATTGGGCAAGAGATGTGGATGATAGAAAAAGCACCACTAGTGGAGCATTCTTTCTTGGAAATAGACTAGTTTATTGGTTGAGTAAGAAACAAAGTTGTACATCTTTATCAACAACAGAATCAGAATATGTTGCAGCAACAACTAACTATATACAGGTACTATGGCTTAAGCAAATGTTGAAAGACATAAAGGTAAAATGCAAGGAACCTATTACTATCTATTGTGATAACACTGCAACAATTGATATATCTAAGAATCCGGTATTACATTCTAAAACCAAACATGTTTCTAGAAAATTAAATTTTCTAAGGGAAAAAGTTGAAGCAAAGGAAATAAAACTGGTTTATGTGAATGCTAAAGAGTAGATTGCAGATATTTTCACTAAACCTTTGCCTAAGGAGACTTTTGAATATCTTAGAGATCAGCTTGGAGTCATACCACCACCGGTAGAGACTTAGACAGTTGATGATTGTCATCAATTGACAAAATTAACAAAGAAATCTTTTATTCCGGTCTTTGATGAGGAAGCTACTTCTCAGGGGGAGTAGTTGGTATATTGAATTGATTGGTATTTTGTATATGAACTTGGTTTTATTGTAACTTTGGTATTTGATGTCAAAGGGGGAGAGATATATATGGAAAAACACATTCTCTTTATTATCTTTTGGGGAGAGATTGGTATGGAAAAACTTTGGAAAACACATGTTGCTCCTAGGGGGAGAGATTGTTGTTTAAGAGAGATTATTACTTTTTGGTTATAATCTTTTTGAAGATTGTTGGTTTTTGGTACTTGGCATTTCTGTTTTGGCACTTTGATGGTTTTTCCATCTTGTGTTACCATCAATGCCAAAGGGGGATATTGTTGGTATTTTGGTATGGTTTTATCATTGATGTCAACACCTACTAAAAAACTAGCTCTTTGGAGATCCAACAACATTCATCGGCAAGCAAGTAACTATTGCATAGTTACTGGTATATGGTACACCGATAGGATATAATGATCACCAGCACTTGGAATGACATGGAAAACACTTGGTAATGTCAAAGACATTGTCTGGACATCTTGTCTTGGAGTTTTGTTCATTGGTATATTCATAGTTGCATATTTGCTGTTACCGGCAAATAGGTCTAGGGTCACACCGGTAGGTTTATCTTTTCCAGATCAACATGGCACACTATGGAGATGATTAATTATTGTTGTAAATGCATTAAGCCGATATGTTCAATCAGTTATTGAATCAGATATTATATTGTTTGTAAAATGTTTTTATTGTAATATCTTGTAGAGCCGACCTACTAAAATTGGTCTTAGGTTATGGTATAAATGTAAGATCTTATTTGTAAGATCAAATGTGGAATGCGAAAAAAGGATTGTGTGAAGGTATATGAAAGATTAAGCAGAGCTATACACGCAGACATCATCTAAAGATTGAAGGGGGTTTTTGTGGAAGCATATCAACATTACACCGGTACTAAATCCAACATATGAAGATGCTATTTTGTGCAGTACATTCTTATTGGATTTAACCATCCAACTGTAGTCAATGTGACTCCCATTTTGTGATTGAGTAGTGAGCTCTAGGCTATTGGCCTTTTTGCATGTGCAGACTCCATTTATGTACACTTACTATCTGCAGTAGTATCATCTGATTGTGGGTAAGGTTTCCCACGGTGGTTTTTCCTCTTATAGGGTTTCGACGTACAAATATTGGTGTTATGTGTTGTGGATGACTTTGTATTTATGTTTCATGCACTAATCCTTACCAGTATAGCAATTAATTGTTATAACTGTCTACCGACATACTTAACTGGTTTACCGGTATTAAGCATTAAGTTAGTTAAATTGTTTTTAGTTTAAATTTATTTGACGACTGATTCACCCCCCCTCTCAGTTGTCTCCGCGACCTAACAATATTCTCTAGTCATGGACATCCTTGAGTCGCATAGAGTACATGATTAGCAATAAAATCAAGATATAAACATTGAATCTTGTATGTAATTCACATGTTCTCATGGTCATTAATTGATATAATCATCTTGATGAATGATCATTGATAATATTTCATTACTTGCTGGTTGAATCTTTGTTTTCTAAGTTTCATGATTCAGTTGTTATAAAAGGCCTTGATCTTCATTGCTCTGTTACTCGTTATCTGTTTCAAAACCCTAGGTGTTTTTGGTTTTTTTAAATTTTCTGAATGTTTTAGATTTTCAAATATTTAAAAGATCACATTAGAAAAAGGAATTAGGATTTTTCCCCCAGTAGAAACAAAACTTTATTATGGATGTACGAATTGATCAAGATCCAAACCATGGTGGGATACAAATGCAGATTGATTGATTCCAATAAAATCTAAGACACTGACTATGACAAGTATGTCAAAAATTGATAATTGTTTGTAAGCTACATATTTACTACTAATGGTTCAAAGCAATGAATGTGCAAGATGAAATTGATGAGCTAGGATAGATGGAAGTAGTAGATGCAATTAGGATGGAGTTGATAGGTGCGCAAAGAGATCTCATAGATGGAAGGACTCACTTTTTTTTTTAGATAGCGCCTGTTTGCTAGGTTTTCACTATCTAAATTTATTGTATTTTTTCCATATTTTGATTTTTTTTGTCTTCTTCTGTTTTATGTTTTTTAGGGATTTTTTGCTTTTCTGATTTTTACTTATTTCTTCAGGACTTTATATGCTTTTTATTGTTTTTTTCTAGGACTTTATATCTCAAGCATATAATTTCTTGAGATGGATGGAATTGATAGGTTCATCAAACCAATCACCTTCAGGAGTAGATAACTTGTATGCTCCTAAGCCATATGCTGCTACTATGAGAAAATGACCTAACCAATTTGGTTCAAATTTACTATTCTTTTCTCGATCTTGTTGATTTCTCAGATTCTCCCTTAGAACTATATCCCCAATCAGAAAAAATGCATGGCTTGACTCTATGATTATAACTTCTTGCCATTCTCTATTGATATGACTTCAAATGATCTGTTGCATTTTGATGACATTCCTGAATCAACTCAAGTTCTTGAAGTCTAGAGACTCGTTGCTCTTCTTCAGGTATAATACCTTTCAAGGAAACTTGTAGAGAAGGTATCTCTACTTCTACTAGTAATATGGAATATGATTCATAGACTAAGAAATATGGTATTGCCCTTATTGGTGTGCGGATGCTGGTTCGGTATGCCCAAAGAGCAGGATTTAGCTGAATGTGCCAGTCTTTTCCAGCTTCATTGACTATTTTCTTCAAGATTTTCAAGATAGTCTTGTTTGATGCCTCAGCTTGACCATTTCCCTATGGATAATATGGTGTAGAAAACCTATGTTGGAATCTCTCACATAGTTCCTTCACATCTTGATTCTTAAATGGTCATCCATTATCAGTGATAATGGTCATAGGAACTCCATAGCGACAAATTATATAATTCAAGATGAATGACGATATTTGTTTTCATGTCACCTTTGTCAAAGGTATTGCTTCAATCCATTTAGTGAAATATTTAGTAGCAGTCAAAATGAACTTATGTCCATTACAAGATGATGGATATATCTTACTTACCAAATCATGGCCCTATTGAGAAAATGGCCATGATCCTGCCATAGGATGCAATTCTTGTGCTGGTGCATGGATAATATTCCCATGGATCTTGCATTGTTTGTATTTGTTGGCATATCTGAATGAATCTCTCTCCATAGTAGGCCAATAGTAACCCATACGAAGAAGTTTCTTAGCCAGTGTTAATCCACTTGAGTGTGTGCCACAAATACTTGCATGAACTTTGTTAAGAACTTTCTTAGATTCTTCTTGTTCGAGACATCTCAATAAAGTGCTATCTATACCTCACCTATATAAGGTATCAACAATAATAGTATAGCAAGATGATTGATGGATGAAATTTCTTCTTTGATTGTAGGATAGGTCAGGAGGAAGGATATTCTCTTTTAAGTATTGATAAGTCTGGCCATATAAGGATTGATTAGTTTTAGATATATGGAAAATCATGTGGGTATGCTAGGATTGAATGGAAGGGGTTAAGATATCTTCCATGAGGAATTCCTAACGTTGTTGATTCTCTCGATTTTGTAAGAGAGATGCTATTGTAGTCATTGCATTTGTTGCTTTATTCTCATTTCTTGGGATCTGAGTGAATGATACTTCTTCAAAGTTTTCTTTAAACTCTTCTACCATCTATTTGTACAACATGAGCTTGTCATCCTTAATTTGATAATCATCATTTATTTGGTTGATGATAAGCTGTGAATTACCATAGACATGTAATTCCTTGATATTCCATTCAATAGCCATTTTGAGCCTGATAGTCAATGCTTCATATTCTCCATTACTGTTTGTGCATGGAAACCTTAGTCTATATGATTTTTGAATTGTGTGTCCTTGAGGTGTGATGAACCAAATTCCCGTGCCTGATCCATATTGTGTATGGGAACCATCAAAGTACAACTCCCAAAATTTTATACTTATTGTCAAAATGTCTGCATCAGGAAATTCAATGTGCAATGGTATGTCATCTTGTAAAGGTGCTTCAACTAATTGATCAACAATGGCCTGTCCTTTGATAGCTTTTTGATCAACATATTCTATCTCAAACTTACTTAGTACCATAACCCATTTTGCCAGTCTACTTGTCAAAGTTGACTTGTTCAATAAATACTTTAGTGGATGTATCTTTGCTATCAGTTTCATAGAATGAGTCAGCATATAATATCGCAATTTCTGAGTTACAAATACGACTGCTAGGCATGTCTTCTCTACTGACGTATAGTTCAAATCATCATCGACAAGTGTTCTACTAATGTAATAGACTACTCTTTCTTTACCTTCTTCATTATGTTGTGCTAAAAGAGCTCCTAATGACACATTTGTCATTGAGATATAAAGCAACAATGGTTTCCCTTTGATTGGTGATACAAGTACTGGAAGATTCATGAGATATTCTTTGATTTTCATAAAAGCCTTGTCACATTTCTGATCCCATTTGAATGGAACATTCTTATGTAAAAGACAAGTGAATGGATGACATCTATCCTACTAATTGAGAGACAAATCTTTTGATTGATTGCAATCTCCCTTATAGAGAATGCAATTGACTTATGTTCCTAGGTGACTCCATTTCCATGATAGCTTTGACCTTTTTTGGATCTACTTCAATTCCATGAGCTGATATAATGTACCCAAGAAGTTTTTTAGAGGTTACTCCAGATGCACATTTCTTTGGATTCAATCTTAACTGATATTGTTCAAGCCTATCAAAGATCTTGCCCAAGATGTTCAAATGTTCTTTCCTTGTATGAGATTTTTCAAGTATATCATCTACATAATCTTCCATAAATGAATGCATCATATCATGAAAAATAATTTTCATGGCTCTTTGATAAGTTGCTCTTGCATTCTTAAGCCCAAATGGCATAACATTCCAGCAGTAAGTATCCCATGCATAGGTGAATGTTGTCTTTTCTTGATCTTTAGGGGCAATTCTTATTTGATTGTATCCTGAGAATCCATCCATTAATGAAAACATCTCATGTTCTGCTGATAAGTCCACAATTATATCAATGTTGGGTAGTGGGAAACCATCTCTGGGACATGCCTTATTCAAATATTTGAAATTAGTGCATACTCTTATGCTTTTATCTAGCTTTGACACTGGCACAATGCTTGAAATCCATTCTAGATAGGAAATAGGTCTTATGAAACCCACATCCAATAGTTTCTTTAGCTCAACTTTTACAAGAAGAGTGATGTGTGGATGCATCTTCCTTAGCTTTTTCTTAATTGGATTTTCTTTTAGATCTACATTGAGATGATGCATGATAAGATCGAGATCAAGTCCTGGTATGTCTACATAGGACCAAGAAAAATTTATCTATCTTTATCTGAATAATTCTATGTATTCTTTCCTCTTTTCATCTGATAATGATGCAACAAGATGAAGTGTCTTGGGATCCTTTGGTGTGCCAATGTTTATTGCTTCTATTGGCTTTATTAGAATAGCAGATCTCTCTTGAAAATATGTAGGAAAGATGTCAAATTTTACATCTTCTAGTGCCTCAAAGAGGTTTTCACCATTAGATACACCCTTTATTTTTCCTCTTGATTGATCTAGTGTTGACATGAAATGGTTTTCAACACTAGGTCTTTTTCCTTGTTTTATTTTAGATTTGTGACTAGAAAGTTTAGCATTCTCTTGACTACAAGAAACGTTACTTGATTCCATGATGGAAGATATCTTAGGTGTTATGGGTTCAATAACATTAAGATACATAACTAAGTCATGGTCATTGGAAAAGACACCCAATTCAGGGTTTTCTTGGTTATCCCAATCAATTAATTCTAGATGAAGAAGGGGTAAGTCATGGTCATCATCATTTTTAGGTGCTTCAAGGTTCATGGCATAATAGTCATAATTTGGTGTAGAGTAGGTAATGTCATAGATAGAATGCTCTTAAGGATAGTCTCTCCCAAGTGTTCTCCAATCAGTTCTAACAAAATTAGTATTGGTATTTTGTGGTTCACACTCAAGTGACTCTTCATTTGAGGTTTATCCCTCAAACTAATGGATTATATCAATGCACACATCTTTAACACTGCAAGTTCCTATTATCTATTTGGTGGAATTGATTATGTGTTGCATTGATGTTTTGTCATTGATGTCAACACTAGCTATTTGGATGTTTTACGAGCACCCTTCTGGTCCCGGTAGGTTGAGTGGTTTTCGGTTAACTTGGATTTGACATGATCTGGTAGGCTCCAGTATAATTTGGTGATGGG
The DNA here is from genome assembly GCF_030272615.1 of Cryptomeria japonica. Lineage (NCBI taxonomy): Eukaryota > Viridiplantae > Streptophyta > Pinopsida > Cupressales > Cupressaceae > Cryptomeria > Cryptomeria japonica. Next base: position 706,477,742 of record NC_081411.1, on the reverse strand, counting down.
ATTGGCCTATTCATGATACTCATACTCATATTTGGTCAGTTAGTTTTGGTTTGGTGATTGGATGCTATCCTGCTTGCTATGAAGATTGGTTTCTGGTTCCGATGAGGGTTTCACCGATAGAGATTTTAGTGGAGATCTTTGATGGATTGCATAATTGGTGTTGGTGCAACTTCTGATGGAGTTTCAAGATGCTATTAGTAATCATGTTCAATACTTGGCATTTGGAGATCATTGCTGAAGCGTGTGGACCTATAGTTAGTCATGATTGATTTAGGTTATGGACTGACATTAATGTACTATGTGGATAGGACCTATTGTTATATTTCCAAGATGTCTTATGTGTTGGATATTATTTGCTTGGTCTAAGGCTAACATGTTTTGTAATTATGTAATTGGTTTAATGTCTGGTGGCTGAACTGATTGTTTATGGTCGAGGGTTTGTATAAATAATATGTAAGATCTCATTGTAGATCATCATGGTTATCGTAAGAGGTCATGTCCAAGGAATGTAATGTGTGAATAATGTAATATCATTCAGGCAGAGGAGTTGGTCGATCATTGGAGATCAAATTGGGTTTGTGTAAAAGGATTTAGTTCTCTGGTATTGAGCTTAACCGGAATTGTGCTCAGGCATAGGAGATGCTATATTTTACAGTTAAACACTTCTCCAGATTGTATTTTGGATTTATATGTAGTCAGTGAGTCTCCTTTTGTGATGAGCAGTGTGCTCTAGGCTATTGGGATTCTTGCAAGTGTAGGCCCCTTCATTGTAATTCACATACTTACTGTAGAAGTATTATTTGACTGTGGGTAGGCTTCCCATCGTGGTTTTTCCCTTTACTGGGTTTTCCACATATAAATCTTGGTGTGTGGATGAATTTTATTCTGTAATTACTATTTATGCTTAATTGGTTTATCTGCTATTATAGTATTATTGTTTTTGGTTCCAGTATTAAAGTTTTAAATTGCTAATGCTTTCGATAATCTATGACAACTAATTTACCCCCCTCTCAATTATCTTCTGGTTATCTGAACTATCTAACAATTAGTATATGAGCTTTGGTCCTCTCTCTAGAAAGCGTAACCACTTGAGGAAGATCTTATGGCAACTAACAGTTGAAGTTCATCCTGTTCTTCTAGAGCTATCTTTCGAAGGGATATATCGAGGCTTGAAGGAAAAAATTATATAGTATGGAAGATATAGATGGAGACTCATCTGAGATGTCTTGGCAAGGAGATTTGGGAGATCACACAGAATGGTGTCACACCCTTTAATCTAGAATCTGGCAATCCTTCTCTAGCTAACATGGACAAGGAGCTTGAAAATAATTGTAGATCAAGAGAAGCCCTCTTGTGTGCACTTTTTGATCAACAAATCATTGGATTAATAGATAAATCATCTAGAAAGGATATATGGGATAAGTTGGAGACTCTTAATGAAGGTGACCCTATAGTGAAGATTGCTAAACTTGATGGTTGTCGGGTGAGTTATGAAAACATGAAGATGGAGGAATATGAAAGAATTGCTGCATTCATGGAAAGAGTAAATGAGATTTTTGTGGGAATTTAATGTTGTGGTGGAACTCTGAGTGAAGATGAAATTATTTCTAAAGTCCTAAGAGCCCTACCACTAGCTTACAAAATGAAGGCTATTTCTATTAATGAGTTGAGAACAATGGTTAATACATTTGTCAATAGAGATAATTTGGTTGAGAAACTATCTGCTTTTGAGCTTGAGGAATTTGGACCTTTTGGAGCTAAGAAGACTGAACTTGCTTTTCATGCATCCACATCTACAACTGGTAAGAAAGACTGGAAAACTTTATATACAAAAGAACTAGAAGATATGAAGAGAGAAGATGATGAATTTGAGAAACTTGAAGCACTATTTGCTAGAAGAGTACGAAAAAGACCGATAGGAAGTAAATATAAAGGAAAAGCACCTTTTAAATGTTTTGCATGTAATAAGATTGGTCATTTTGCATCTAGATGTCCTGAAATGAATTCAAGATTTGAAGAAAGAGTTAAAAGATCATTTAAGCCTAACCCTGGATATCAAAACAAGTATAGATTGAATAAAAACAAAGACACATCATGCTACATAGCAGATGAGGAAGGCATTACTAATTCAGATGATGAACTGACAAAAGACTCTACTAGTGGATTTGAGAATGGGAAGGAATGGGTATTCTTGTCTATCAAGGAAGATGATGCAACACTAAAAGATAATGTACCTGAGGAGAAGGCACTTGCTTCTTGTTGGTGTAAATAATTATTCATTATGGATATTATTACACTTACTTAAGTTTACCTAGGATAATGCATTTCATAGTAGTTTGGATATGAGACACTTGGGTGTTTGTGCCACATTGGGATAGTGTTTGTAGGAGAAATTCCACCTTTTTTTGGTGTTGATCTTGTTATTACACTATCATATCCACTTATTGTGGAGTGATAATTCCACCTTCGGTGGGTGATCCACCTCATGTGGAATATTATATTATTTCTCCTACCTACCCACACCTATTTCCTACCTACCCTTGTTTCTCATTGAGCCACATGTCATATTTGTGTGCTCATACATATCCCTAGCCTTGCTTATATAAGCAAGCCTCTATTCATTGTATGTAACTATTGAACTTTTGATCCATATTGTTGATCATCTTCTATTGATGAGAATACAATTTATTCTTGTCCTATATTGTGTCTCTATTTTGTACATTTCATTGACCTCTTGATCTTGGCAAAATCTAACATGGTATCAGAGCCATTGGGGCTTCATTGATTTGTCTTGAAGAGGCATTATTGCGACGTCGAGGTAGATCTGAGGAGTAGCATCTTTTGGAGGCGTCCTAGACTAGATCCGACCTCGCCATTGCGTCCAAAAGGTCGTTTCCATGAATTTTGGTTATAAAGTCGGCCTATTTTGGTGAGAAATTTTTTTTCTCCAATTTTGCTAGTATCGCATGGATTTTTAAATTTTTTTTATAATTTTCGAAAAAAAAAAAAAAAAATTTGTCTGAAAATATTTTTTTTCGAAAAATTGTAAAATCAAAAATTTTTTTATGGAAAATTCCGAAAGCAAAAATAAATTGAAAAATCAATGAAAAAAAAAGAAGAAAAAATCAAATCTTGGGGGTCCGCAGACCCCCCCCTATGCCCCTGTGACCTGCAGGTTCCAGGTCTGTCAGAAAGTACCTGTCACGTACCTGTACGTCGGCCCGCCGCGTCACCTCCCACCGCCGTCTGACGCTGAGCTTTGGTGCCACTCATATCCACTCTGCCGCCGCTGCGTGAACCTTCGCTTGGCCGCAGCTTCTGCCAGCACCACGCACCTGCCAAAGACCGTACGACGCCGACCGCTCGGCCTCTAGCTTCCTCCGCTCCGCTGCAACCTATGCTCCACGCTCACCACGGCCTCCGACGCCCTCCGCACCCAGCTTCCCGGTGCCCTTAGCCTGCAGCGCTGCCGCCGCTCGGCTCCGGCGCCTCCCGCCGCCTCCCGGCACAACGCGGATAGCCGACCACGAAGACTAGAGGACTGCGCCTGCCACGTGGCAGGGGGCCACTGGCCTGTAGGAAAACCGTACACACAGTCAGTTTTTCCATATGCCACATCATCTGTATGGACCACCACATCACCTGCCACATCACCTGCACAGTTAGCAAATCCGTACAGTACGGATTACACAGTCAGCTGCATAGTTACCTGCCACGTCATCCGTCCGTTCAGTACGGACGCCCAGTTAGCAGAGGGTGAAGTTTTTGTGATGATCATACGATCATCAAATTTAATCACGTGACTTGCTAACGTCAGTGCCACATCAGTAGGGTTTGAAAATTTTTGGACCCCCTCTCATTTGCATTTTTGATTTTGCAGTTCAACTTCAAATGGCCATAACTTGCTCATTTTTGCTCCTTTTTGGGTGCAAGTTTTTTTGAAATGGGCTAGAATTTTGTGTTCTCCGCAGTGGTGAAGAAATTTTTTAATTTTGATGCACAAATTTTTTTAAAAATGCAGTTTTTGGTGACTATACCTGAGTAATCCCAATTTTTGCAACTTCAGAGGCTTCGTTTGGGGTCATCCAACCTCCTTTTTAGGTGCCATTTTTTTTGAAAGTACGTATTTTTTCATCTACTTTCACATGATTCTATCAGATTGATGTCATTGTAAGTAGAAATTGTACTTTCAGATCTTGGCCATTTTTGGCTCTCTTGGTACTTGTATGTTTGCTTGAATCTCAGTTAGATTCATTGCACTATTGATTGAAGTCTCTTGTATCTCATTTGAGAAGTTGTAAAATTTGCATCATAAGTCCACTTTGCCTTGTTTTGCAAGTGGCTCATTGTAATCACACTAAGTATAAAGTGCCAAAATCATCACTTTAGGGGGGTACTTTGATTGATTGAATTTGGGGGGGTGTCTCTTGTGCTTTTGTGCTCTTGTGTTCCTTCCTTTTTGCTGCTATGGGTTCTTCTAAGTTTCCTCTCTTAACTCCACATAGTTATGCTACTTGGAAAATTGATGCATGGAGTAAACTTATGGAAAAAGGACTCACTCATTACATTGATGGAACTATTGTTGCTCCCGCTGATCCTAAGGTTGATCCAGTTGGTCACTTAGATTGGCTCACTCAAACTATCATGGCAATTGGTACCTTAAGAAAGTATGTATCAAAGGATCTCATTTTTCATATTGAGAAATGTACTCTAATCAAGGATGCTTGGCAAAAGTTTCAAGACTTGTATGGTCAAGTTGATGAGATTAGGGGATATCAAATTGATAGTGATCTCACCATGTTGGATCCCAAGAACTTTGATACTATACAAGATTATGTCACTAAGGCAAATGAGTTGAGGGCATAACTCAAAGATTGTGGCATTGATAAAAAGGATACTCAATTGATATTCAACTTGATAGGCAAGCTTCCACAAGAATATGCAGCATTTGTTTCTAGTTTCCAAACCCATAGGATGACAATGGGTTCAAGCTACAAAATGCCTACATTTGATGCTTTCAATGAAATGTTGATGATGGAACAAACTAAGTTGATAAGCATGGGCATTCTTAAGGCTTCTAAGTCTCAAGCATTGGTGGCAAATTAAGGGAACAAAGGAAATCAAGGAAAGGACAACTCAAACAAGAAGAAATGGCAATCAAAGCCTAAGGACAAAGCACCATCTTCTCCACAACAAGGAGATTCATCCTCTTCCAAGAGAGATAATTCACCAAAGAGGGAAATACCTACTTGTGCTTATTGTAAAAAGATTGGTCATGAGGAACATCGTTGCCATTCTAAGAAGATTGATGAGCTCACACATATCATCAAAAAGCATAACATTGATTTGCCTAAAGTCTACAAGAAGGATGATTCATCAACTTCCACTTCCTCACATTCAAAAGGAAAAGGGCAAGCATTCATGGCTTCTACAAGTGGGAAGACTCACTCTTTTGGAACAAGAAAAGGAAAAGCTCTATGTGCTACTCTCAGTCATGATTAAGAGAGATGGCTTGTAGATTCAGGGGCTTCTCATCATATGGCATCTTCGCAGTCTATGTTCTCTACATTTGAGCCTTGCACCATGCCACAGATTTTGATGGGCAATCATACATACATGGATGTGATTGGGAAATGATCTATTGACATTGGGGATAACTCCTTCAATGATGTGTTGTGTGTACCCCACTTGACAAACAATCTCCTTTCTATCTATCAAATCACACATGGCGCAACTAAGAGAGTTGTGGAGTTCACACTTGACTCAGTTTTCATTAGAGACATGGAGACTAGAGCTATCATTGCAACTGGGGTGGTTGATCATGCATCTCGGTTATACTCCTTTTCAGATTTTGTTGATGATGATGATTTCACATTTGATGATTCTACACATGATGATCACACTTATTGTGATGGTTCAGATTTTGAGGAGAACTTTGGACACTTGAACATGGGGATTCTCACATGTAACCGTGTTCTTGAGTCTTGTATTTCATCTCCTCATATTGATATCACATTACCTATTGCACCTGATGATGCAGATAGTGCGATAGTTTTGCCTTCATGTGATTCAGTGCAGCAGGATATTCATTGTCTTCTAGCTTCAGATTCATGGGATGATTACTTGATAGATATTGCAGGTTTGTTTGTGGAATCCTACATTGCAGATTTGGGAGATATCATTGATGACATTCATCTTCTCTTTGATGAAGGTGATCCTTCTTCGATTGTTGCGAGGGCACACTCTGACCCTCTTGTTCATTCTCTACATGATCATTCTTTCGAGGTTGACATGATTGTGGATACTTATGTATAGCAGTTAGAGGAGGTCTCTTTATTTTTTGAGGAGACATATGAATCTTTGGGACATGTTCTACATCCATCTCCACTAGATCTTGGAGTGCCTTTTTCAGCAGTGTGGCACAGTTTACCACCTTTGGATGGGGTATCTTTCAGCATCGACATGGGGACACTTGAGCAGTTTTCAGAGATTCCTTTCATCATGAGTTTTCTTCATACATCTTCCCTTCATGATTGGGGAGACTTCATGGATACACCTTTGGTTTTGTTTCTTCCTAAGGGGAGGAATGTTGCTCGACATTCGTGGAGCAGTTTATTCATACATCCAGCTTCTTCCATTGGTGCAGATTCTCCATTGAGGGGGGGTCACAGTTTGACTTCTCTTCTTCTCTCATATGGGGGGGACTTTTTCCTCACATGGGGTTTTGTTCCTCACATTCTTCTATGAGAGTTCTCTTGTATAGCTTTCATCTCTCTTTTGGGGGAGAGTTTTTTCCCATTGGGTTTTTCTCTCTTTCCCCACTTTGTGAGAGATTTCAATGCATTGGTTTGCATGCATTTGCATTTGTTCATGGGTACCTAACATGGCCTCGTAGCCGGGACCCATCTTGCATTGCTTAGTTGCATTGTAGACTTAAGTGCATTCCCCTAAGTTGCACTTAAGCGGGGGTGTTGGTGTAAATAATTATTCATCATGGATATTATTACACTTACTTAAGTTTACCTAGGATAATGCATTTCATAGTAGTCTGGATATGAGACACTTGGGTGTTTGTGCCACATTGGGATAGTGTGTGTAGGAGAAATTCCACCTATTTTGGTGTTGATCTTGTTATTACACTATCATATCCACTTATTGTGGAGTGATAATTCCACCTTCGGTGGATGATCCACCTCATGTGGAATATTATATTATTTCTCCTACCTACCCACACCTATTTCCTACCTACCCTTGTTTCTCATTGAGCCACATGTCATATTTGTGTGCTCATACATATCCCTAGCCTTGCTTATATAAGCAAGCCTCTATTCATTGTATGTAACTATTGAACTTTTGATCCATATTGTTGATCATCTTCTATTGATGAGAATACAATTTATTCTTGTCCTATATTGTGTCTCTATTTTGTACATTTCATTGACCTCTTGATCCTAGCAAAATCTAACACTACTAAAATTAAGGACAAGGATGAATGGGTAATTGACAATGGTTGTTCACATCATACGGCTAGAGATAAAGTGAAGTTTCTATCTTTGCAAGAAATTGATGGTGGACTAGTTAGATTTGGAAATCACAAGGCATGTATGATCAAAGGAAAAGGAACTATATCATTGGATGGTAAGAACAATACTGACAATGTTTATTATGTTGAAGGTTTGAAGTGCAATCTTTTGAGTGTAGGACAATTGGTAGATAAGGGATTTCAATTACAGTTCAAGGATGGAAATTGAACCATCATTAACAAATCTGGCTTGGAGATTGCAACTGGTAGATAGACAAAAGGTAACATATTTCATTTGAACTCTGGTGGGAAGACATGTTTGATTACAAAGATTGATGAGAGTTTGTTATGGCATAAAAGACTGTGTCATGTGAATTTTGATTGCATTGTGAAAATTAGTTCAACTAAGGTAGTTAGAGATATACCTAATATTATGAAGCCCTATAATATGGAATGTAAGGATGTCAAATGGGTAAATAAGTCAGAATCTCTTTTAGGAGTATACAAGATAAACCAAATTATGTTCTTGATCTTATTCATACTGATTTGTGTGGCCTTGCTAGAGTTAAATGTTTTCATGGTGATAGATATTTCATGCTAATCATTGATGATTATTCTATAATGATGTGGGTTACATTTTTGAGAGAAAAATCTGAAGCATTTGAAAATTTTAAAATCTTTAAGGCTAAAGTGGAAACTGAGACATGATTAAAGATTAAATGTTTGAGATCAAATCATGGTGGAGAATTCACATTCAGTGAGTTTAATAACTTTTGTGACAAGCATGGTATTAGAAGACAATTCTTTTCTCCCCTGACACCTCAGCAAAATGGAGTTGTGGAAAGGAAAAACATAATGATCTTGGATGCTATTAGAATAATGATGATGAAAGGAAATCTACCTCATATCTACTAGAGAGAAGCAGTGAGTACAATGGTTTACACATTCAATAGAGTACATATTAGAAGAGAAACTGGTAAGACACCTTATGAATTATGGTTTGGCAATGCACCTATAGTTAAGTATTTCAGAATTTTTGGTAGCAAATGTTATATTAGGAGAGATGATACTATTGGGAAATTTGATCCTAGATGTGATGAAGGCATATTTCTTGGTTATTCTAATGAAAGAAAAGCATATAGATGTTATAAAAAGAGTTTGCAGAGAATTGTGGAGAGTGATAATGTCAAAGTAGATGAGCTGAGAAAAAGTCAAATAAGAATTTATGAGAAGGAACCAACAGTGGAAATGATTATTTTTGAACTGGTAGAACCTTTAGTGGAATAAAGAGTTGAACGAGTTACTCTAGCAAAATCAAATAATTCTACAGTAACTGATGAACAAGGAAGAGGAATAGAGAGTCAGAAGACTCCTAGGAATGTGAGATTGAATCATTCTAAAGATGACATAATTGGGGATAAGAGCATTGGAGTGATGAAAAGAAGAAGACTGGCAACTAATGAGGTATGTTTAATTTCACAAGTTGAACCAGTATTAGTAATTGAGGCATGTAAAGATGAATTTTGGTTAAAAGACATGGAAGAAGAATTAGATCAGATTGAGAAAAATAACACATGGACTTTGGTTCCCCAGCCTAAAAATAAAAATGTTAGTGGAACTAAATGGGTTTTTAGGAATAAATTGAATGAGGATGGTCAAGTTATAAGGAATAAGAATAGATTGGTTTGTAAAGGATATTTTCAGAAGGAAGGAATTGATTATGGAGAAACTTTTGCATCAGTAGCTAGGATTGAAGCTGTAAGACTATTTCTTGCCTATGCTGCTTATAAAAACTACAAGGTTTATCAGAGAGATGTTAAATGTGCAGTTTTGAATGGGGTTGATGAGGAAGTTTATATTGAGCAACCTTATGGTTTTTCACTATCAGATGATACTAATATGGTTTGCAGGTTAAGGAAAGCTTTATATGGATTGAAACAAGCACCTAGAGCTTGGTATGCAAGGTTGGATAAATATCTTTTGAAACTTGGTTTTACTAAGGGCAGTGCTGACAATAATTTATACTATAAAATCACTGATGATGATATACTGATTGTTAAAGTATTTGTTGATGACATTATTTTTGGAGGTGAAGACAAATTATGCATAGAATTTTCTAAGAATATGGAGAAAGAATTTGAGATGTCTATGATTGGTGAGATGAAATTTTTCTTAGGTTTGCATATTACTCAGACTGACAAAGGTATTTTTATCTGTCAAACTAAATATGCTAAGGAATTGTTGAATAAATTTGGTATGGGAGATTCTAAATTGGTAAGTAAACCTATGGTTACAAGTGAGAAATTGACAAGGAGCGATGATTTTTCTAGCACTGATAAATCCTACAAGATACAAATCTACGATTGGAGGTCTACTTTATTTGACTCAGACTAGGCTTGACATTATGAATGTTGTTTGTATTGTTTCAAGATTTTAGAGTGATCCTAGAGAAAATCATGAGATGGCGGTGAAAAGGATTTTTAGATACTTGCAAGGTACATCAAAATATGGCTTATGGTGCCCTAAGGATGATAACTTTATTTTATGTGCATATACAGATGCTGACTAGGTTGGAGATGTTGATGACCAAAAAACTACTTTTGGTGGAGCTTTCTTTCTTGAAAGAAGTTGGTTTCATGGATCACCAAGAAACAGTCATGTACTTCTTTATCTACTACTGAAGCTGAGTATGTTGCTGCTACTACTAACTGTACACAAGTTATTCACTGTGATAACTCTGCTGCTATTGATATAACAAAGAATCCGGTATTTCATTCTAAGACAAAGCACATATCTATCAAGTATAACTTTTTGAAGGAGAAGGTGGAAGAAAATGAAGTTAAACTAGTTTATGTGAACACTAAAGAATAAATTGCAAATATTTTCACTAAACCTTTATCCGAGGAATCATTTGAGTACTTGAGAGACAAATTGGGGGTTTCTGCCCCCTCAACAGAGACTTGATTGATGTGGTTTGGCATCAATCTGACATGAATTATTAGAGATACTATTATTGTGGCACTAATGTGGGATTCTTCTACTCATGGGGAGTAGTTAGCTTTGAGTTTTAGAGGCTTATGTTTTTGCTTTGATATTTCTGTCAGATTTCTGGTATTGATGTCAAAGGGGGAGAGATAGTGATGTAAAAAAAGAAATTCAGAACTTTATAGAGATAATATTCAAAGGGGTAGAGATATTGATATTCAGAGCTATATGCAGGAGATTGTTGGCTATCTTCCACAAAGGGAGACTTGTTTGTCATTTCTTGGTACTTAGATGTTTTTCACATCTAGTATTGCCATCAATGCCAAAGGGAGAGATTGTTGGCAATTTGGTGGAATTGATTATGTGTTGCATTGATGTTTTGTCATTGATGTCAATACTAGCTATTTGGATGCTTTACTGACACCCTTCTAGTGTCGTTAGGTTTTTGGTTTCTGGTTAACTTGGATCCGACATGATCCAGTAGGCTCTAGTATAATCTAGTGATGGGATTGGCATGTTCATGATACTCATACTCATATTTGGTCAGTTGGTTTCGGTCTGGTGATTGGATGCTATCTTGCTTGCTATGAAGATTGGTTTCGGGTTCCAGTGAGGATTTCATCGGCAGAGCTTTTGGTGGAGATCTTTGATGGATTGCATATTTGGTGTTGGTGCATCTTGTGATGGAATTTTAGGATGGTGTTAGTAATCATGTTTGAGCCTTGGCATTTGGAGATCATTGCTGAAGTGTGTGGACCTATACTTGGTCCCAGTTGAATTAGGTTATGGACCAACATTAATGTAACATGTGAATAGGACCTATTGTTGTATTTTTGGGATGTCTTATGTGTTGGATATTATTTGTTTGGTCTATAAGGCCGACATGGTTTTTAATTATTTAATTTTTTTATTGTCTAGTGGTTGACCTGATTGTTTATGGTCGAGGGTTTGTATAAATAAGATGTAAGATCTCATTGTAGATCATCATGGTTATTGTAAGAGGTCATGGTCAAGGAATGTAATATGCAAATAATGTAATATCATTTAGGCAGAGGAGTTGGTCAGCCATTGGAGATCGAATTGGGTTTGTGTAAGAGGATTTAGTCCTCTGGTATTGAGCTTAACTAAAACTGTACTTAGGCATGGGAGATGCTATCTTTTGCAGTTCAACACTTCTCCAGATTGTAGTCTGGATTTATATGTAGTCAACGAGGCTCCTTTTGTGATGAGCATTGTGATCTAGGCTATTGGCCTTCCTAAAAGTGTAGGCCTCTTCATTGTAATTCACATACTTACTGCAGAAGTATTATCTGACTGTGGGTAGGCTTCCCACCGTGGTTTTTCCCTTTACTGGGTTTTTCCACATACAAATCTTGGTGTTGTGTGGATGGATTTTATTCTATGATTACTATTTATGCTTAATTGGTTTATCTGCTATTCTAGTATTATTGTTTTTGGTTCTGGTATTAAAGTTTTAAACTGCTAATGCTTCTGGTAATCTATGACAACTAATTCACCCCCCCCTCTCAGTTGTCTTCCGGTTATCTGAACTATCTAACAGTTCCTTCTTGATTAATTTCAATAGATTCATTTGTATTTTGAAGTTGACATACTTGTGTACATGACATAGAGGATTCTTTTGCTATATACCTTGGTATGTCTTGCTCATCATTTGATAGAAATCTAATATTTCCTGATACTTGATAAACAACTATTTGTGTTTCTTATGGTGTTACTTCTTTTTCTTTTTCATCCTCTTTCTGTTGTTGTCTTGTATATGCCTCTTTTCTCTGAATTTTGAGTTCTTCTTGTCTTTTTCTAACTATATCCTTTATTTTATAAAAGACAAGTCTTCATTTGTGATAGTTTCTTTCTCTTCATTATTTTCTTCACTTGATACACTAGATGATAGATCTAGACCCCATTCAAAGTCATTTGAATCTGTCTCTGAACCGTTGTCTAGGCATACACCACTATACCATACAATAATATTATATGGTACAAATAGTTCTCTGATTTCAGCCATCTCTTCTTTCACTACTTTTGGAATATCTTTCTCAGATTTTGCACTTGCTTGAATTCTTTGAACTTGTTTACAAGATTCTTCTTGTCTTTTGATTGCAAGTTCTTCCTGCTGTTTCTCATATTCTTCTTGTTTTTGCTTATTAGCTACTATTTCTACTGCTTAGTGTATCTCTTCTTTCCATGGTTATTCTTTAGGGACTGCTTTCTTTCTCCAGTTTGGCTGTTGATAATTATGTTGCTTTTGATTTGATTTTGGATATCCAAGTCCTGATTTATCTTCTTTAGATTGCAAGCGAGGACAAATAGGTTCTAAAATTCCTTCTTGTCGCTTACCAATTTGTCGACTTGAATTTCATCATCAGAATACTACCTGCAACATATTAGTTTCACAAAATACAAAGGAAATGCTACAAGAAATCCAACCTCAAGCAATGAAACTACATGAAATTGATATTAAAATAAAAACTATATTATTACCTTCATGAGTTAAGTCTCATTGTGTCCTAACTCCACTGTTCTTGGTTACAAATGATTTTCTCTCAGACAAGCATTGATAGCTTCCAGGATGGCATATGAAGAATGGATTGATAACTAATCGATAACTGATACTATGATATGTAATGCGAATGATTTAAAGCTAAATGATTATGCTAAATAAGAAATGCTAAATTGCTAATTGCTTCAAGATAAAAACTCACGAATGCATAAATTTCTCTCAAATTTTTAACTTGAAGATTAACTCTTTCTCAACTCAAACTCCTAATTTTATAGAATTTTGAGAGGATAAGATGATGTGTCCTGGATCAATGATTATGATCAGATCTACAAATTTGGATGGTTGTGAGCAAATGTGAAAGTTGAGAGAAAGGGAGAAGGAGAAGACAAGTGTCACTCATCTCACCTTGAATGGGTTTCTAACTGAGAGAATCTAGGGAGGATTGGAGAAGATTTAGGCATGAGAGGACAAGTGGATTCAAGTCCTTCCTAAAATATAGGCATTTTGGAGAGAATATAGAAGAAGGTTAAGAAATATGTGTACGTACACAATATTTTATTTATTTTGGAAGTTGGAGATAAGTGGCTAATAAATATTTTATTTATTTTAGTTTTGTTGAATTAATTTAGCCATATGATGGATGAGTTGGCAAAGGAAAGATGAAGTGGAGATGGAAGATGAGTTGGAAATGAATTAAATAATTTAAGAAATCATTTAATATTTGAGACTATAGGATAGAAGAATAATAATTAAATATTAGATATTTAATTAATTGAATAGAGGAAAAGGATAAATGAATTAGTTAATAAAATATTTCAATTAAATTAATTAATAGAAAGACATGAAATGAATTAAATAAACTAATCTTTTCAAATTAACTATTTAATAGAAGAATAATTATTAAATAAATATTAAATATTTATTTAATCGCTCATAGCCATTTTATGTGTATACACTAACCTTATCGCCTCACATTCCCACAAGGGCTAAAGCTACTAAAGACTAGCCCCTACAGGAACACATGGGGCTTCTTTTCCTTCATGAAATGGTAAACCTTAGAGTACATGGGGGCACCTCACCATCCTATGAGGGCTAAAGTTAGACCAGATTGACTATTATGGGAGTGTAGGAGCTCATTGATTAAGTAATTTAATTTTGCATGTGGAAACCCTTAATACTACTGGCTTGAGGATGATTGTAATGTATTCATCACTTGTTGTCATTGATGAAATACTCTCACACACACATATGATTACATTGACTATTGGTGTAAATTCATTGGTTTACACTATTAACCAGTATGTTTAAGGTCTATCTCTAACCGGTATGTGCTTAAGAGACAACCTGTGGTTACATTAAGTGGACATCAAAATGGAGATGGAGATCAAATGAAAGATTTCAGGACAGCAGTTCACATGTTTTGTTCCAACTAGTATTGACTATTCTAACCAGTATCTGATTTTGTGATGAGTTACCAACACCATTTTCTTGATGGTCATTTTTGTGATGAGTTATGTTTACTTGTCTAGATACACAACATCTAGGAAATTGTGTTTTGATTTCCTATGACCGACATAAGATATGTATGTCTATTTAAAGACATCTTAGTGAATCATTAAAGAGAGGGAATTGATATAGAAGAGGATTTTATGCGAATGCTGATATGCATAAATAGTGAAAGCTTTTGTTGAAGAGTGATACGTGTTGAGATGAAGAGCAGTATTGAATGTACTTAGAATGATCTGATCAAGAAAGTCTTGTGCTACTCAAAATAGATCAAACCCTTCTTGTTGTTTTCTAATCATTACAATAGAATCAAATCCCCTAACTGGGTAAGCTCTAACAAGCTTCATTGTACAAATCCTCTAACAAGGTGATCCATTAGTTTGGATTCTCAAATCCTCCAGCGAGGTTACTCCTAATAGGGTGGTACTCTTAACAGGGTATAAGCTTCTAATCAAGCTTAGAATCTCTAACAAGATTCACTCCTAGTAAAGCACTTTGTAAAGATCTTAACTAGTCAGTTATCTATTACTACAGATAGTTAACTTGTGAGTTCCATCTAATGATGGTTTTTACCTATTTGGGTTTACAACATATAAACACTTGTGTTATGATGGATGTTCTACTTTATGTGGATGTTGTTATTCCATTTTTGATAGCATGTATTTTGTTTATATGCTTGGTTAAGTTCATTTACCATTTAGTGTTTGAAGTTGTGTTTGGTTTGGAGTCACCGATTCGCCCCCCCTCTTAGTGCTTTTCAAGTCCATCAATTGGTATCAGAGCCTAACTTCTTTGAAGCCTAACCACTTAGAAGAGAATCTTGAAACTACCATGGGGGACAGGAGCTACTTCGAGATGGTTAGAGAGCTAGAAGCTAACAGAAATGAAATTGAATCCCTTAGGGGCAAACTAAAAGTTTCTCAAGTCAAAAGGAGAGAGCTATCTGAAAAATTGATTGAAATATCTAATAATAGTTCTTCAGATGAATCCAATATTGAAGCTTTAGCTGATGAAGTTGAAAAGGTGAACAGTAAAAAACTGAATCTAAGAAGAGATCTAGAAGGTGTCACTATCCGCATGAGTCAGGAACTGGAAGCCAAAAGAGCTGTTGAAGATCTTATCAAGGTAAGAGATCAAGAGATCATAAAGATCAAATGGGAAAAAGAAACTATACATGAGGACTTGATTGCTGAAATAGAAGAAAAGGAGAACCTAAAGCTAGACCTTGAGTTGACATCGTCTCTGAAAGAGAACTTGTCTAAGCATAATGAAGATCTTGTCAAAAATCTTACTGAAGCCAATGAGAAATTGGAGAAGTTTGTCAAAAGTTCTACCATGCTAGAAGAACAAATTCAATCAAAGAGAATGAAGGGTGATATCTCTAGACTTGGTTTTGATACAACTAAAAAAGGTGAATCCTCTGGTACAAACAACAAAACTGCTCCTAAAGTCAACAATACAACCGGTAAGAAGGTTTTTAAACTTGTCGGCTTTGTTTGTCACAAACCTGGTCATACTACAAATGTTTGTAGAAACAAACCTAACATAAATGAAAATTACAATACTAATGCTAGGTATGTGTCTAGAAAGTTTGAAGGTCATTGCTACACATGTGGAATGCATGGGCATAGACATATTGAGTGTAGATATGGATCAAACAATCCCATACCACACATGCATCCTAGACAAAATGGTGACCAGATAAGAAATTTTGATAACTGGGTAAACCAGAACTCACAAAGATCCTATGGCAACCGGTTTAGTCCATTCAAAATAGAAAAGGAAACAAATATTGTTTGCACCTTTTGTAATAACTTTGGTCATGTGGCTATGAACTATAGAAGAACAAGAAGAGGAAATGCAGGACCCTAAAGATCATCTGGTATGGTTTGTTACCATTGCAACCAACCGGGGCAATTAGCAAAGTTTTGTAGATAAAAAAATAATAGACCGGTCAACTCCTTTGAGGATCAGAAATGCAAGAAGAAAGTTGATGTTGAGGAAACCATAGAAGATATGAATCAAATTTGGAAAAAGAAAGGTGATGACTTACCTGGAGAAGAAACCGTTCCTTCACCTAGTGAAGAGAATCCAACACCTATGACTTAAGCCTGTCTAACACGGCTAAGAGGAGCTTAATGGTAAAATATCTCCAGACCCCTTGTAAAATGAGTGGGAAAAAATTTTTGAATTATAAATTTTTGGTGACTTTTTGTTAACATGTTATCAATTGATATTTCACTTAAGTGGTAAATAAAAATTAGGGTTTGTAACCTAAAGTGCGAGCATTTATTACAGTTGGGAAAGAGGATAAAAACAAGTTTTAATTTATCATTTTTACCCTAACTCTTTCAAAAAAGAAATTTGAAGCAATTGCAGAGTAGAACAAGATTGTCTTGTTGTCAATTGGAAAATTATTTCGTGTTTAGAGAAATCAAGCTAAATTGAAAGTTGTAGAGAGGTGAACAGGTGTACATTTGGACATTTCAACTAGGAAATAAAGTGATGTGCAAGATACAAGGTATTTATTTCTATACCTCTTCGAAACTTGTTTAACTAGAATGACATCTTCTTCTAAGTCTGTAGAAAGGTTGATGCTCACTGCTAAGCCTAAGGAAGCTCTAAAGGCAGATGAAATTATGTCTTATAATACATTATCACACATCCCGAGTGGTGTTGTGGTCAAAGTTGACTTGTCCATCTATATAAATTGCAAGATAGAAGATATAGGAACTCTACACATCTATACTCAGCTGAAATCACTCTGTGATAAGAGCAAAAAGATTGAAACCAAATATGCTAGGGTTTTTGAAAAAGGATTTCATAATGTTGCATATTTTCTTGAAGATTTTGAGGAAGAACACATAAGAATCATCTTGAGTCGAGTCCATGGAAAGAATATGTATTTGGAAAGGACCCATACAATAACCAAGGAAGCTATTAGGGTTGTAACGGGTTATTGCTCAACTGGTGAAATTCTTGTGTTAAGAAGAATTTCAAAGGATATTGTCTTCAAGTTAACCGGTTCTATATCTGATAAGCATGCTTTCTCTATCAACAATATTAGAGACCCTGCGGTGAAACTTGCTACAATGGTGATAAGCTATTAGTTATTCTACTCCAGTAGACTTAATAGTATTCCATTTGCAGCAATTCACACAACATATATAATGATTGTTGATAATACAAACTATGATATTTGTGAAGCCATTAGAGACCAATTATTTCAAAATTTAAACTCCATTAAGAAGGACAACACACAAAAGTTCAAATATGGTTAGCTATGAGCCGAGTTATTTTTCTATTTTCAAAATTTCCTACCGGGTATTAGAGATATTGAATGGTCTAAGGAACAACCGGTCAATGCACAGATTAAGAACAACATTAAGGCCATGAAGAATACCTTTTCAGGTGCCGTGAACAAGTATTTTAATGAATTTCAAAAAAAAGATGAGCATGAGAATGAGGTTACCTGAAGATGTGGTAAAACACTTTGCAAAAGACATAATCTTCATGGTTACCACTGACTTTTGCTTGATGCAAGAAATTGAACCCAAAGAGGAAGAGATGGAAGATATGGGCTATGAGGTTAATCATGATTTACTGGTCGGCTATGCTAATACCTTGTTAGGGATCGCCTAAAGATAGAAATAAGGTAAAATTGGATATTGTGGCAGTCCAAGTTGCACCAACTGAAACCAGTACTGCACCTATAGCTAAAGTGAAAGGAAAGAAAAAGAAGTTTGATGAAAAATCTCCTGTGAAGAAGACCACAAGGGTGACTCGAAGTGTCCTAATCAAGAAGGAACTAGCACCTAAAGTGTATGTAAAGAAGGAGAATGCACCAAAGAAGAGAAATCAGAAATTGATTTTGCAATCAGAGTCTAAGGGTACAGATTCTGAAGAAGAACCAAAGAAGGAAAAAGCAACCAGCAGAACACCCAAGAAGGTAAAGGTAGTGCCGAAGGCAAATACACCTATAGATATTGCTAGCTACAAACCTAACACTATTTTTGAGAGGACAATGAAGACATTAGGAAGAAATAGGTTTGATAATGTCAAAGAATATTTTGATTCTTTCACTGAAGATGAGAAGAAGCATGTAATCCAACAAGTAATAACTTATTTGGGTCATTACAATAGATTTCCGCATGACTTGGAAAAAGATATTTCAATCTCTTTGTATAATACTCTGTTAGATAAATGGGAGGAAGCAATTCAATTGGAAAAGAAGATTATTGATGAAATATTTGTACAGTATTTTCCCAATCTATCATCGGATGGAATTAGTGCTTTAATTGAGAAATACAAAGTATATTTTAATTTTAAAGTGAGAAGATTGAAGCTTCTTAATGCAAAAAGGTTAGTTGTTGAGTCTGAGACACATCAACTATCCCGTGTAATCAAAAAGAGGGAAGAAGTTATCCACTCTAGCAATAAGGATGATACTACAGATGATGTTCCTCGACTAGAAATGGATGAAGAGGAAATTTTTCAAGCTGACATAGTCTATCCAATCAAGAAGAAGGATGATTCCATTATTCTTGTTGATGAAGATGTTCAAGACATAGTAGACCTATTTGGAGACATTACTACACCAGATATGGATCCTCCTACAATCACTAAAGTACATGTTACATTAGTTGAACAACTAGGTATTCAACTAGCAGTGGACAATGAACCGGCAACAGAACAACTGGAGAAACCCCAATCTCTACCGGTCATTGAAACTACTCAAAAGGAGTCTACTGAGGAAGCTGTCACTCAGCTAACTGAAGATACAATAGAGAAGAACACAGAAAGAGCTATCATTAAGAGTGTTACCCCTGAACCGGTGAAGCAAAAACTACTTGAAGATGATGATGATGATTCTTTAAGTATCTTAGGACCCATTGACATGCACACTTTGGGTGCATAAAAAATGATAAAGATTGCTAATGTTATGCAATCTTGAGCACACAAGAAGAGACTAAAAGAGAAAAGGATTTAAGTAGAGACACTCTAGAATGTAGTAGAAATTTTGTCTAGTTTACTACCGGAAACAACTATTGCACATCTTCCTACACCCATCAACAAACTTGATCAGTTAGTTGCAGATGCATCTAATCAAATCAAATCACTTGAAGATACTGCTCAAATGTCTACTGAGAAGAGCCACAAGAAGAAATATGGAGATAAACTAGCTAATAACATTGAAAGTGGAAAAATGGCTTTATCTCATAATGAAAGTCTGTTGAAGAAAGCTATTGAATCTAGAGGGAAGTATCTTTCCTCTACCTCCAATGTTACTTTCTTTTACTCTGACATTTCTAAGAGTCAAGATGAAATCAAGCAGGAAATAGAAAGGTTATGCAAGGCATATGTCCCACTCCAAGAATTCATTCACACCTTTAACTGGTCTATAGATGATTTGCATGACAGACTAAACATGAATGATAATGAGAAGGCTAAGAGATTCTGATCTCTAAGAGAGCTCAAGAGTTAGCTCACCTCATAGGTTGACATTCTTCAGAGAGCCTACTCCAATGTAGAAGCTATTCTTTCTACTCTTGAAACCTACATGCTAGACTCAATGGAAGAATTCTATTCCCAGTTGATGTCTACCTTTGAGTATACTGCTAACATACTGGAATCATGGGAAAATGCTTTATCCCAGATGAAGAAGAATTTCAATGATATTTTTATGAGACTAGCCTATGCATGAACTTTTTTAAAAAATTGTAATACATGCTAAACACTTTGATGCAGATTTTTTATATATATGTATATATTTTACTTTATCATATTTTGGCATTGTTGTCAAAAGGGGAGTAATAATATGTATGTGTGTTTTTTGAAAATTTTGTATTTATGCATGCATTAAGGGGGAGTATTGCATTAAAAGGGGAATATGAGTACATATGTAAATATGTTGTGTATGCACACTTAGCGGTGTTGTATTACTCTAAAATTTTCTAAGTGTTTCCATCAATGCCAAAAGGGGAGATTGTTGGCTTGATGATGATTGTAATGTATTCATCACTTGTTGTCATTGATGAAACACTCACACACACACACACATGATTACATTGACTACTGGTGTAACTTCATTGGTTTACATTGTTAACCAGTATGTTTAAGGTCTATCTCTAACCGGTACTCTATGTCAACCAGTATGTGCTTAAGAGATAACCTATGGTTACATTAAGTCAACATCAAAATAAAGATGAAAATGAAGATGGAGATCAAACGGAAGATTCCAAGACAACGGTTCACATGTTTTGTTCCAACTGGTATTGACTGTTCTAACTGGTATCTAATTTTGTGATGAGTTACCGGCACCATTTTCTTGACAATCATTTTTGTGATGAGTTGTCTACTTGTCTAGATACACTACATCTAGGAAATTGTGTTTTGATTTCCTATGGCCGACATAAGATATGTATGTCTATTTAAAAACATCTTAGTGAATCATTTAAGAGAGGGAATTGATATAGAAGAGGATTTTATGCAAATACTGATATGCATAAAGAGTGAAAGATTTTATTGAAGAGTGATAAGTGTTAAGATGAAGAGAAGTGTTGAATGTACTTAGAATGATCTGATCAAGCAAGTCTTGTGCTACTCAGAACAGATCAAACCTTTCTTGTTGTTTTCTAATCATTACAACAGAATTAAATCCCCTAACCGAGTAAGCTATAACAAGCTTCATTGTACAAATCCTCTAATAAGGTGATCCATTAGTTTGGATTCTCAAATCCTCCAGTGAGGTTACTCCTAACAGGGTAGTACTCTTAATAGGGTATAAGCTTCTAACTAGGATTGGGATCTCTAACCAGATTTGCTCCTAGCAGAACACTTTGTAAAGACCTTAACCGGTCAGTTATCTATTACTACAGATAGTTAACTTGTGAGTTCCATTTCACCATTGTTTTTACCTATTTGGGTTTTCCACGTATAAACATTTGTGTTATGGTGGATGTTCTACTTTATGTGGATGTTGTTATTTTATTTTGGATATCATGTATTTTGTTTAAATGCTTGGTTAAGTTCATCTACCGGTTAGTGTTTGAAGTTGTGTTTGTTTTGGTGTCACTGATTCACCTCCCCTTTGAGTGCTTTTCAAGTCCATAAAATACTACTAGGTAACAAAGGGTTGAAGGGGAATGGGTCATGAAGTGAACACTATGAAATTAAAGCATGAGAAAGGCGAATTTATTAATTGGATGCAAAGGTAGTACACTAACACAAGGGGTTGGCAAAATAATGACTTGGTATTACTCAATTTGTAACTTAAAGGGTTGATAGCTAAATGTGGTAGGCCAACAAGGAGTGAAAAGATTTTTGAGTACTTTGAGCACAAAGACATAAGGCATAGAAGGATTAGGGTTTAAGACTTAAAATTTTTTTGGGCATACTCATATGATTTTCAAAGGTAGAGTTTACATAGAAAACCCTCAAATTTTGGTAATCCCAATAGTGGCTCCAATTGGTGATGATTGATCATTTGATCAATGCAAGGATCCAAAAATATCTATGGGGGGTAGAACAAACTAGGACAACAAGACATAAGACTAGACAAAAAAGAAGGGGAATATGTACATCTATAAAAATCTATTCTATTGTGCATGGATCATAATTCTAAGCAAAGAAGTTCTTCAAGAACTATCCATTCACTGGCAGTCCTTGGGCTTCACCATTCACACTTTGCAAATAATAAGAGCCTTGACCATTTTTGTCAGTGATTATAAATGGGCCAAGCCAAAGGGCCTCAAACTTGTCATGCTTCCCTTTTTATTCATTTCTAGCTTTCCACATTAGGAATAGGTCACCCACTTTGATTTTTTTTATTAGTGGTAATCTTATCATACAAATATTTGGTTTGCTTCTATAACTTTGTATTCTTCTTCTTCGATTCATTTCTAATTTCATCCAACTCTGCCAATTGTTTCATTCTCTCTTCCATTGGCTAAGTAATATCCACATCTTGTTCTTGGACATGAAATTGTACATAGGCAACAAATTGTTCACTAGCATGGGCTCCACAAACCAATTCAAAGGTTGATTTACTACTAGCTTTCTTAATAGTTACCCTATCCGCCCACAATGCTAATATTAACTTTGATTCCAAGCCTTTTTATTTTTCTCTATCATTCTCTTTATGATCTTCATGATTATTTTGTTACTAGATTCAACTTGATCATTTCCCCGTGGGTGATATGGTGAAGAATAGGACACTATTTTGCCATATAAGTTGCAAAAATAAGTAAACTCCTCAGATTTGAAGCACATGGAATGATCCATAATTAACATAATAGGGACCTCAAACCAAGTTATGATATTGTCCATCAAGAAATCCATGGCAACCTTACTGGTGTCCTTTTTAGTTGGGATAGTCTCTATCTACTTAGCAAAATAATCAGTGGCAACTAGGATCCACTTTTAACCACCACTTGACTTTTCAGTGATTTCACTAATAAAATCAATTCCACCTTGATGTAAAGGGGCTTCAACTTGCAGAGGTCTCAAAGGCAATGCACCTACATATTTTAACTTTCCTAAGAAATTTTAGTATGCCCCACACTTCCTAACATACTTGTGAGCATCTAAAAATAGAGAAGGCCAATACTATCTTGCCCTAAGAATCTTATGAGCAACATTTTTTGTTGTGAAGTGACCTCCATAAACACCTTCATGCATCCCTTTTAAGATTGTCTCAGCTTGATGCTCATCTAAACATAGAAATAACACTCCATCCCTATCCTTCCAAAATAGATCATCATTAATGAGTACATACCTTAATGCTTGAAGTTTTGGTGTTATTTTCTTGTTGTCATTTATATTCTCTAGACACTTCATATGCTTCAAATAATATAAGATATTGGTGTACCGGGGAATTATCTCAAGGCTGAAAAAGTTATCCTCACTTGAACAAACATGATTTACCTATGTAGCTTCTAGGTTTATCTCAACCATTAACCTTGAAAGACACTAACCTTTAACAAGCTTTGTGATCTAAATCTCAATGTTAAATTCCTAAATCTTGTTAATTAATCTACATCTTTTGTCAGTTAATTTAGGTTGGACAAAGATATCCTTTACAACTACATTTGGAACATATGCTATTAATTTAATAGCTCTTACAAGGTATGGCCTGAATGTCTTCACAACCTTCACCAACACATATGGTTGTTTCTCAGCTATGTCATATTTTAATTTTGTAGCTTGAAGGGATTTACTGAGGAATGAAATAGGCTGCTCATACCCTTCATTGTTATTCTATAACATGAAAACTATAATGGTGTGAAATGATGCAAATGAGAAAATTTGAAAAGGATTACTAAAGTTAGAGTACTTTAGCATAGGTGCTTCTTTAATAGCCCTTTTAGTTGCAATGAATGCATAAATGACCTTTGCAATCCAATCAATTTTGTTATCCCCTTTTTAGCATCTTGGAGATTGTCTTGACAATCTCTATAAAGTTTGAGATGAATTGCCTTACAAAATTTACCTGTATATCACTTTTACAATATTTGGGATGTGAATTTTGTAAATTGTTGCTACTCTTTTAGGATCGATCCTTGTTGGAAAATGTTGTCATTGATGTCAACTAGGTCAGGTAGTTGTAGGTTGTAAAAGAATTGAGATGAAAATAAAATGGATATGAGATGCACAAAAGAGTCAAGTTCATGTGTTACAAAGGTAAAAATTGTGTGGCTTCAAGTTCTACATCAGCCTCACAATATGTTTGAATCCATTTAGATGGATCTATGTTTGTTTTAGATTGAAAAATGTGAAAAATCCTTAAGGTTGCAGTTTTTCGGTGAGATAAATTTTTTGTCTCATTGACATGTATCCATTTCAATGAGACATGGCTGATCGACAAGATCATTTTCTTCTCTCTTTATCCTTTTTGACTTATACCGATAGATCCTCTTTCAGTGTAACAGGTGTTATGTCTGGGCGAAGTGTTTCTTTTTCAACAAAACAGGTTGTATGTCTTGGCAACATTGCCATGTTCTAGCATGACCCTGTTGTTCAAGAAGACCTTGTTATGGATGTGTAGAATCTTCACGTCTTACCGATATGCCCTTCTCATGCAATGTTAGTCCTCCAACTTTGTCAGGCCCACTTCTCTCATACATTTGTAGGAATCCAATTGGCAAATGCACATTGGTCCACTCATGCTAGGGTTTGTTCATGTGGGGCCCTTGATAGTGTGGTGGTAAGAGTTCCTTCAATTGGACCACTAGGGGGGCCACTTTTCCTTTGTGTCCATTGGTATCCTTTTGGGAGCTGTCAATTGGTCCACCTGTGCCATGACCTGTCCATGTGGGGCCCTTGATGGTGAGGTGGCAAAATTTTTTTTTGGAAAGACTTTGCCCTTCGACAAGACCAAATTTGCTTCTCGCTAGATTGTAATACTACACTGAATTGAACCTTTTCGGTGTAACATCAAAAGTGTCTCACCAATGAAGTCCTCTTTTTGGTGTGACTTGACTATTCAATATGACTAAAATGCCTCTTGCCAACCTTTAGACCTATAGTGATAAGAGCCTACATTGTTGTAACGATCGATGAGTCTTAGGGAAACGCCTCAAATGTAGTTTTTGACTAAATGGAATGATTTCAACACTCCAAATGTAGCCCGATAGTTGAACTATCCATGTGGGGATGTTGACTGAAGTTGACTCAATGACTCAGATGGAGATATTGATGCGGTGGCACATGAAAGATAAATGGAAGCCCAACAGAATGAAAGAAAATGTTCTTTGTAAAGATGGTGAATATAAATAAGATTGATTTTAATCAAATTAGGGCAAGTTGAGAATGAAGCAAGCTGCCACTAACTCATTTGACTACAAAATTTGATGAAACTTTCTGATGAAAGTCCAATAATTATTTGTATCATTAGGTATCTATGTATTTAATGTGAAATTTTCTTTTTTTTTTTAGTTTCTGCTCGACGTTTGTTGAACTTGGAATGCTCTGTGATTTTTGTCTATTACAAGCTAGGGTTGCCATTGCACCAAAAGATCGACCTATCAATGCCCGATACAACCACTAGACTTATAGAATCCAAAAGAGGCTATTAAATCATGTCATGAATCCCCATGAGGGATGCTAGCCTACTACCAACAATCCCCCTCCCAACGTCACTCATCATGGCCTGCATAATTCAAACTTGTGACCAAGCTCTGATACCACTTGTTACAAGCTAGGGTTGTCGTTGTACCAAAAGATTGACCTATCAATGCTTGATACAACCACTAGACTTATAGAATCCAAGGAGGCTGTTAAACAATGTCGTGAATCCTTGCGAGGGATGCTGGCCTACTACCAACATCGTCACTATTTCAACATTCCATTAAATTGTGGGTTGATGGGTATATGTTTAGCACCACCTTAATTTATGTGCCGACGTGCATATGATTAGCGTTCATTGGGGTTTTGGTGAATGTTTTTTGATAAATAAAATTGATTTAGACAATTTATCTATAATTACAACCCAGTGTGGCTAATGCTTGTCAAAAAGCATTTATAACTAACCGTGCAAGGGATTTTGGACTCTTATTATGGGATTTTGAATTTTGAGGGTCTTTTACCTTCTGTCAAATTAAATGTATGCACTTATGTGGTTGACTATTCAACTTGATCAATTGTAATCAAATTTTCATATACTTGGGAGCTTGGTAAAGAAAAATCATGTCAAATAATATTATTTCAGAACAAAATGAAGAGACAATTGCTAGATTTTGGGCTAGATTGAAAAGAAAGGGTGATGGGAAATGTTATTGTCCTTGAAATAATTGCAAGGGCTTAAAGATAGAAGACTTTTAATCACAATAATTGAGAAACATTGTTGGAAACATGGTCACATTGAAGGGGGGCATGATTATCATCCATTGGTAAGATGTTCATTATATGTCTTTCTATTGATTGAATTTGTAAATGTTTATATCATTTTAATTTGTTTTAATTTTTTTTATGTATAATAAAAAATCACTTGATCATGATCATGATCATGGTTTATTTGTGTTGACCATTATTATAAAGGTGGGGTGCTCTAGGGCACATGATATGGATTATCACAACCCAAAGAATATGGTTTTGCAAGCGAAGGAACATGGTGCTATGAATATCGAAGATGATCATACACCAAAAAATAGTTGAAGATGATGGTATAAATACATTGATCCATGACACATTTAGTGTCGTAGTTGATCATGATGATCAAGATGACTTTGATGATGTTCATGATTTACCTATACTTGAGAAGGCATACGAGCCCCTTTATGAATGCTCCCAAACAACTCTTCTCTCTGCTATATTTTTGTTGTTGAACTTGGAAGTTATGAATGGTTTATCCAACATAGCAATCTCATGGATGTTAAGGTATGTAATATATTTTATATTTTTTCATCTATTTTTATTGGTAGTTCATCACTAGTAAATAAAGGATGAAATATGTACCATTAATATTCTTTATATTAACAAATTATTTTTTGTTGTAGATTGATAGGTGAATTTTTGTTACCACAATGAAATATTTTACCTCCCTCATACCGAGATTTATCTACTAATATGAAAGATATGGGAATGGAGTATCAAGCAATAGGTACATGTCCCAATGATCATATTATATATCATAAACAACACGAATTTGCAATAGAATGCCTAGAATGTCATATCAGTAGATATCAATTAGATCAACTAACAAAAAAGGTGCCTCACAAGGTCGTTCATTATATTCCTATTATTCCATGTATGAAATGATTATTTAGGTGCAAAATATTAGCACAATTTATGGATTACCATGTACGAAATCGAAGTGGAGATGACATTCTTCGAATGCCTGTAGATGGTTCTGCATTTAGGGACATGGAGGAAAAATGGCCACACTTTAAAGAAGAACCTCATAATCTTAGGCTTTCATTGGAAACAAACGGTGTCAATAAATTTGGAGAGATGATATCTATTTACTCAATGTGGCTTGCATTTGTTATCAACAATAACATTCCTCCATGGATGTCAATAAAGAGGGAGCACATAGTGTTGGCAATGATTGTTCCAAGTATTTGTTTACATCAATTTTCTTTAATGTAGTAGCATCTCATTTGTCTCATTTATTGCATAATGAAATATTTTTTTCATTTAACAGTCATGTACATTAATTTATATATTGCAGTAAAATGGTTATAATAATTATGTAATGTTTATGTTCATAGAACTAGGTAAGTACCAAGTTAAAGATATGAATGTATACATTGAGCCTCTTATTGATGAGTTACTAATGTTATGGAATGGCGTCACTATGTATGACGTCTGAAGACCAATAGGACAAAGACAATTTCAATTCCATGCAATGCTTGTATGGGCAATTCATGATGCCCTATGGCTAACACATTTTTGTGGTATGTTTTTTTTTGTTTTGAGAAAAGGTGGTAGTGCCACTTAATATATTTTATTTATATATTTCTTTAAGCTGATTCAAAGAGCTCCCAAAGAAAAGAACCAGAAAGAAAAACTCCGATCCTTGCTTAATATTACATAGAAAGGTTGTGAAACTTAAATCCATAATATGCCACAAAAGTACAATATATCTCGTAATGTCCAGAATACCAAATGCTGCAAGTCATCTCCAAGTATTGAATGCTTCCTAAAGTATGTTTATCAAGATGAAGTCCAAACCAAAACATCATGAAAGCTATACACATTTACATAGCAGTCCATAGTTTACCTTGCTTCATAGATGCCCAAATCAACATCCATTCACATTATTCAGATACTGCACAACCACACAACCTTGCAATTATAATACCTTACATACCAACTTTTTATCATTATGAAAACATCTGCATAACCATGTACAATATTATCCTGTACCCATGTCCTCAAAAATTATTTTTCTAAGGATTGGAAAAGAATCGAGATCACAATTCAAACCCATCATATTAAGTTCTACCTTGGAACTTCCCATATTTGCCAAATGATCTGCAACCCAGTTTCCTTCTCTATACACATGTGAAATAGTAAAATTTACAAATGTATCAATGAGTGCCCATGCTTGTTCAAGAAAATATCTTATCTGCCAATTGTCAATATTTCTCTTTATGCAAGCATTGATAATAATAGCTAAGTCACCTTCGATGTGAATATAAGAGATGTTCAATTTTTTAACTAGTAGAATGCCTTCAAGAAAAGCATATGCCTCTACGTAGTTGTTAGTACCCAGTGGAATGGAAACAAATTTAAAAGTAAAAACACACCTTGTATGGTCCCTAATGCATACTCCTACTCCTGCATCACCCGGGTTCCCTTTAGAGGAGCCATCAAAATTCAATTTAAAATGTGTTGAATTCGAAGGACACCATTTCACTTTATTTCTGTCAATTTTACTAATCCTCACTCTCAGAAAGCGAGCTGATATGGGAATAGTGATACCCTTCCAAAAATTAATAACTTGACCATTCCAAGAAGTAAATTCCCTACTTGGATTGAATTGATTTGAAACATGAGCATTGACTAGTTCTGATACTGATTTTTCAATGTAATTGAAAACATCAGAAAGAGGAGATGTCTATTTTCTAAAAATACGCTTATTTCTTTCCCACCAGATTGACCATACTACTGTGGATGGGATCACTTTCAAAATGCATGCAAAAAGAGAGGATGAGTATAAGACTGGCTAGGACTGGAACAAATTCGATACATTATTTGGAAGAGGGATGCTAAAGGAAAGTTTAACAAGCACAATCATCCAACAATTATGAGCAAAATCACATTGGAGGAGGAGATGATCTAACATTTCATTATGCTCACCACAAAGTACACACACAAATGGAGGTGCAATGTTTAATTTATCAAGTCTCTCATTGGTAAGTATTCTCTTGTGTAGAGAAAGCCAAGCAAACATCCCTACCTTGGGAAGAATACTGTTGTTCCAACATAAGTTATAAGCTCTTTGTGAATAGGATTGAACCAACATCTGATGAATTGCCTTATACCCTTCCTTGATAGAGTACTTTTCATTCTTTACAGGGAACCATATCAATTTGTTTGAACCATTAGAGATAAAAATGATACGGTTCTTAAAAATCAAAGAAAATTTTACCTTTTGAGTCGGGGAACTTGGGAGTGAAGCTGGATTCTTCCAAATGACACGATTTGAAGGCTTCTCAAGATCATCTATGTACTCATAAAGGTAAGATCCCCATTGAGTAATCAATATGGGGATTGCATTTACTAGAGATTCCTCAAGATCAAGGGGGGGAGACCACTCCATGAGTCATGCTAGAAGTTGACATCTTTTCCATTATGTACTTTCTAAGATAAATATCTAATAATCACATTCCTAGAAGCCATCATAAAATTTCAAACTGCAGAACCTGATGGAGGATAAAGGATAGTAAAAATACGTGATGGGGTAGGAGTATCTAAATAATTTTCTTGCATAATTTGACACCAGAAAGCATGTGGTTTTACATAAATATTCCAAACCAACTTTCCCCCAAAGGCCTTGTTCCTTTTTGAAATATCATGTAGACCAACCCCTCCCGTAGATTTACTTGTAGTCATTTTGTTGAGAGATACAAGCAAGATGTTTTTATCTTCTGAAAGATTACCTTTCCAAATAAAATTTTGAAATTTTTTCTCGATATGGGAAACAATAGATTTAAGGGCTTGAAGGACTGAAATGTATTAGTTTGGGATTGTAGCCAAAATAGTTTTGACAAGAAGGATTCTGCCTGACAGAGATAACCATCGAGCTTTCCACACATAACTTCTTCTTTTTAATCTATCAATCATAGAATTCCAAAAAGAGGGTTTTCCTGCTCCCATAAAGAAAGGGATGCCCAAGTACCAAGATGGTAGAGAATCCACTGGAAAGCCCAATGTATGGATAATGTTGTTAGACACCTTTTCAAAAGTATTAAATATGAATAGTTTATATTTCTGAGCACTGATTTTATGCCCAGTTCTAGAAGTATATATGTCCAACATTTTCTTAATATGCCTTGTTTCTTGAATGTTGGAACAACCAAATAGAAGTGTATCATCTAAAAAAAAAGTGTGGGTGATGGAAATTGAAGTATTAGGATGCATACCCCCTTCCAAAGACCTAGAGTCAACTGTTTATTGACCAATCTGCTAAAAGCTTCTTCCATGATAATGAAGAGAAAAGGTGATAGTGGGTCACCTTGTCTAACTCCTTGAGTGGCTCAAAAAAAACTAGAAGGATTACCATTTATAATAACTGAGAAATGTGCACCAGAGAGACAATTTTGATCCATTTGCACCACTTATTTGGAAAGACAAACTTTTTAAGTACTCTAAAAAGAAAAGACCAACATACTTTATCATATGCTTTCAACATGTCTAATTTAGGTATGAAATCAAGGGACTGTGAAGAGTTAATTGAGTGCAAAGCTTCATGGGCCACAAGCGCACCTTCTAATGTTTCCCTACTAGGAACAAAAACTCCTTGTTGAGGAGATATTACTTTAGGTATCAAAGATTTTAACCGGAGATAAATAGCTTTTGTGAAGATCTTGTAAATTGTATTACACAAGGAGATAGGCCTAAATTCTGCAAAAGATTGAAGGTTGTTGGATTTGGGGATAAGAGAAATATGGGTTAGATTGAACTTATTGAGTATATAAACTATTTGTCTCGACTCCCCCAAAGCCATTAAAAGATAAAAACTTAAAATGTCCCAACACTTTTGAAAGAATAGCATGGTGAAACCATTAGGGCCTGGAGACTGTCAGGAGCCATCGAAACTACCACCTCTTGAATTTCAGCAAGAGAGAAATGTTGCATCAAATAATCATTATCATGCTATGAAATTAGACAAGGGATGAAATCTAGCATTACCTCAACATTGGAATCCTTAGGAACAAAAGGAGGATAAGGAGCAAGAATATTTTTAAAGAAGAGTTCACCCTCTTCCCTAATTTCTTGTTCATTTTCTAATTTTATCCTCGAAGAAGAGGCATTTATTGAAAAGATAGTAGATGCAACTTTCTTAATCTTTGCAGATGCCTAAAAGAACTTAGTATTTTTATCCCCATCTTTTAGCCATAGCTCCCTTGATTTTTGTCTCCAATACTTCTCCTCTCTAGAGCACAATTCTTCCCAATATATTTGTAAATGCTTCTTCCTTGAGAAGGTTTCAGGGTTAATCCCATTAGAAAAGATAAGTTCATTGATGTCCTTTAATTCCTTCTCTACATTTGATTTCTCTACAAATATGTTTTTGAATACCTCCCTATTCTAGACTTTGATATTTGCTTTTACAAACTGCATTTTTATATAAAGTTGAAACATTTTGTCCCCCCTACATAAGGGGGCACTTACCCACCATTGACGAAGCAGAGCATGAAAGTGTGGGTGCTAAAACCATATTCTTTCAAATTTAAAAGAAGGTCTATGATGAGAAGCTTCATGTTTATCCAAGAATAATAAAATAGGAAAATGGTCAGATCCAGAGAATGATAGAATATTAGACCTAAAAGTATATTTCTAAAGGATCCATTCATATTAAGTGAAAAACCTATCTAATCTGCTTGCTATTTGAAGTGAAGTTCTCCAATTTGTCCATGTAAATTGACAGTTAGAAGGTGAAATGTCAGAAACAGTGTTATTAGACACAAAAGATCTAAAGTCATCAATCACCTTAGAAGCAGTAGGGTTGCCTCCCTGTTTCTCATCCTGAGACAAGATGGCATTAAAATCACCACCTAAGATGATTTTCTAAGCTCCCTACTAATGGATTTGATAAGATAAGGTATTCCAAAGAGCATGTTTCTCATGGGGAGTTGCTGCACCATAAATATTAAAGAGAAGAAAGGATAAACCAAAATTTTCAATAAGAATAAGATGCTAATTTGTCCCTTGGTTTAAGGTTTTTGCTTTGATTGTGCTGGGATTCCACAATGTCAGAATACCACCAGAAGCCCCTATTGCAGGAACATGTATGAAATCCCATAAAGTCCATTTTTAAAAAATCTTTTGAGAGGCTTTATCAGAAAGCTTTGTTTCTTGCAATGAAATGATGTCTTCTTGGGAGGAATCTAGTTGCTACTTGATCCATCCCCTCTTGTCAAAGGCATTCAAACCTCTGACATTCCAAGATATGATCCTCATTGCACCTGAGAAGAACAACATGTTCTTCTCAGTCTTGGTTGGGGTGAAAACTTGTCTACAATTATAGACTGGATACCAACTGCGATCTCTTCTTGGATTTTAAGAATCTTGGGCTTCTGACCTCTTTTTTTAGGTGTTTTAGTTAACAAAGGAGATGAAGAGACTGATTGAGCAAGAGAAAGATGTTGAGAAAAATTGAAGTCAATCTGTGTGGGAGGTTGAAAAGGCTGATATGAATTATGTTCAGCCACAATGTGATCAACATGACTAAACTCCAAAATGGGTGGTGAAGTATTAAGAGCGAGAGGCATAACATCAATAGAAGGGACATCCTGAATTTCTAGGAATTCCTCGAGAGAAATTTCATCAATAAAGTTAGATGCAATAGAGATAAGGATATCATGTGCCATTAATTCAATATTTGGAGCATTCGATAAGGGTCCAATAGTGGGAAGATTGCGATCAACCACATGGAAAGGTTGGCAATTAAACATCAAGCTATGAATCAAATTATCCTTTGCATTATGTGAAATAGAGATTTCTTGGTCTTGAGAATCTGTGGGTCCCACGGAAGTTAAACTCAAAAAAGAAGAAGTGACCTGCCTAAAGAGAGAAGAAGCAAATATGTTCTTGTCCAACCAATTGATCAGGATTGGAGAGTAGTGGATCTTAAAAGATATTTTCTTGTATCTACCCACAAATTTTTGTAGAGAATAGGAACCAGAGATAACAACTTGGTATTGATGAGAATTCTTCCAATTGGAGGGCCCTGTTATTTTTCTTTTGGAAGTAAAATGTCTATCATACAACCCAAAAATAATTGAGAAGGAATCATAGAAAGAGGAAGATTTTCTTGTAGCTGAACACCCTAAAAAGATCTTCCAATATTATCAACATTCTTTAGGGGTATGAGACTCTTTGATAAGTTAGCTACACTTGATGTCTTGCTTGGTGTAGAAGAAGGAGATGCAATAGACTGATAAAAGGAGCATTTATGAAAATCAGTCACAAAATCCTTGCAAACCCTGACTGTATCAATACTCGATCCTTGACACTGCGAGTTAAAATGACCCAATTTATCTATATAGTCATCAACATCTCTAGTACCATGTATGCAAATGACTTGATTCCATTTCCCTATGGAGGAAGTCATTAAAATAGACTTGGGAAGTGGCTTTGTGAGGTTTAGCAATAGGTATACCTTGACGGTCAAATGGGAAAGTTCATATGGGATAAGGTCATGCTTGATAAAAATACCCATTTGATTAGCCAAAATTTCTACAATATCTAGATCTCGATACTCAAGCGAGAGCCCTGGGAGAGAAATCCAAAAAGGCATGAAAAGGGGGGGAACTGAATCCAAACTAAAATTTGGAACCCATGCCAAAGTGATAATACCAACCCCCTTACAAAACCACCCCTTATATCTATGCACACAATTTCTATGTTCTTTGGAATAAAAAATGGCAATAAAAAAGAGAGATTGCTTATCCATAAAAAAAATATCCTTCAAGCCCAACCAATTCTGTTTAGCCCAAAATAAAAATTTCATAAAGGAAATAGTAGAATTTAGTTTACCAATGAGGGTTGTGGTGCGTAACAGATCTATTTGAGGCTGAATGAGATGGTTCGACAAAATGATCTTATGCACACCCTTCGATTTGCTTGATTCTCTTGTATTAGCAACATTCTTGACCTTTGGTGAGACTGGAGCTTGACTACCATCTTTATTTGAATCATTTGAGAGTTTCCCACTACCTACTACATCCAAATTTTGTGCCAGTGAATCAGGATGAGATGTGCAAGGGGTTTTCTTTCTCTAGTTTTGTGTAACCTCTTTTGTGTAACCTCTTTTGGTTTGAAGGGTTCTCCTTGGCACAAGTTATTTATTGGAAGATTGTTTGGGGTTAAAAGAAATTTGGGGTTTATCAACTGGGTATTTTTTGGCCAGGTAACATATGCTGGAAGATTACCAGGACTAGCTTGCAACTTGGATAGAGAGTAGAGTGATTGCGGTGATGTCCCCACACAAATGTCAAAAGGGGCCTATGGTATTTGATCTAGTCAGCCTTCAAAATGATGTTGTGGAAATATTCTTTCTCTCCCCTTATCCTATAACCTGCTTGTAAACCACTGGCATCCACCAAAAGAATGCCTATCCTCCGATATAATATTGTGTAACTGCCATGAAACCTGCCTAACTCCCACAGGTCCAGGCCCTAGCAACCCTAGTTACATGGCTTGCCGCATCACTCAGAGTTACTCAATCCTTCTAGATGTAGACAGTTGCTGCCACCCACCCACCGTTTGGCCACTATTTGGTTTGTTACCTCATGACTAGGGTTGCATGAAAAACAATTAGACCTTGCTGGTCTCGCCTAGGGCATGTGATGGTTGCATGTGATGGTTACATGTGATGATTGTAGGGCATGCGATGATTGCAAGGAAATCTCACCTAGGGCTTTAGATGGTTGCATGCGATGGTTACATGCATTGGTTGCAAGGCATGTGATGTTTGCAGGTATACGATGGTTCGACTGCACTTTAACAATATTTAATTTTACGAGTTAGATATCATGCATGTTTTTTAAATAATCTATTCATTATATATAATTATAAAAATTGACATATTTAATCTAGTTATATATGATCTTGTAGGTCTTCAAACAAAGGGAAAATTTGTATGTCCAGTTTTAGGAAAGAAGGGGTTTGAGAGTATAGGCACTTCCTCCATAGAAATCATAAGTATCGAACTATTGAAAAACATCTTTTCAATGGGAAAGAAGAGAGTACATGAATACCACGAAGAATGACAACTTGCCTATGGAATTTAGAATATAATAGAATTAATTGTCAAGGTTATACATTAGATCAAATTGTTTATCTATCATATATGATATGTTTGGAATTTATATTTTTATATTGTGTTTTGTTTACTCATGTTGTAATTGACAATGATTATTGTTTATAATTTCTTTAACTTATATGCTTCATGAAGGTCGTCAAGGCATTAGTAGCTGGCTTCCATAGGTGTTGAGAAGTTATCCCAGACAATTTAGTAGGTTTCCCTAAAATGAGCAGATATAAATTGTGCATTTGTTTGATACAATGCATATTGGAAAGAATATAACATAAATGTTATGAAAAATATTGGATGGAAGGCATGAAAAAGAAAAAATTATCAAAATTTGTAGTGACATTCAGGAAGCCAATTATGCAATGAAAAATGTCATTCAATGAAATAGCGAAGGAGACCAAATTAATATAAGAGCCATTCCTTGGTTATTAATGAAGCAACAAAGCAATGCTATAAAAGAAGTCATATGAAAAATTTGATTTCCCACAGGATTTGTAGCAAACATAAACAATATCATAACAAAGAAAGGTGAATTTGGGTCAGGGATAAAAGCACATGATTGGCATACCTTCATTAAGGTAATTATTTTGGTATATATGTGTCTGTGTGTGTGTATACTACATGTACTTTTTAGTGTAATATGTTTACTAGTTTTGGAAAAATAATGAAAAGATCATTTTATAATTGGTGCAGTACGTTCTACCTCTATCGCTCCCGAACAACTTTGACAATAATGCCAAACGAGTTATATATGATCTTGGAAAATACAAGAGGTAAGTATCTATAGTGCCTCTCCCGAAGCCATCCAATTCTTTTGAATAACAATAGATCTCTTTGATATAACATAGTCTACTTAATGATGATTTGATGATATTTTATGATGTACTAATCCTATTTCATGATGTGAGATTGATTATGATATTGTCTACGAGTGTCTTCATGATGGGGACAATGTCACATCACTCATTGCGAGCGAGATGTACTGTTACAATTCTTTATCACTTGCCTATTATTATATTTTATATATGTTGTATCATGACTTTGTGGATGTAGGATTTGCAGGTACCAAACATCGACTCTACCTGGCTTCACAGGTCTGAGCATGTCTTATCCCAATGGCAAGTTGATCAAAGTTGACATAAAATCCCATTTTATACTCTTGGTTTAAGATTGATCACCCTTGTTAGTCTATATGTGATTTGTTGTTTAGTTTCGAGTGATCTCTTGAGTTGCCTTTGGTTGGTATGCTTGGAGTGTTGTATGTAATGATTGATTTAATTATCAATTAATTAATTGATTTATATAGTTTAATAATTTTAAATTAAATTAGTAAGACTTATATAGTTTATAAAAATAAAATAAATATATGGTTGGTAAAAAAGTGTGAACCTTGAAGTGGTGGTGGATAAAATCTATAGAGGGATACATTAATGTTTATATGGAATTGATAATGGTTTAGCTGCTAAAGACGACTTTAATAAAAGTCGGAACCTCTCCAATAATAGGAATAGTAAGGATAAGGGTAGGGATGTTCTTTTCTAGTGCTTTCCTTCCCAGGGATGGATCAAGGCCAACTTTGATGGGGCTTCTAAGGGAAATCCTAGAAAAGCTGGTTATGGGGGCATTGTCAGGAATTTTGCTAGAAGTTGCCTTGTGGCTATTGCTGGCTCTTTGGGTAACCAAACTAGTCATTATGTTGAAGCCTCGATGACTCTGAACACTTTGATTATAGCTAAAAATCTCAATCATGATAATCTATGGTTGGAGGGAGACTCTCTTAACATTATTAAATGCCTTAAGGGAGAAGTTGAGCCCTTGTGGACTATAGAAAATATTATTTTTAAAGCTAGAGAAATTATTTCAATGTTTAAATCAATTATTATTGAGCATGCTTTCAGGGAAAAAAATGTCATAGCGGATGACCTTGCTAACCTTGGCATTATTTCCAAAGTTCAAAGCATATGGAATGGGGAAGTTAATATTGATTTTAATATTAAAGAACTCATTAGAAATGATAGATTTATGGGAAAAGAAGGATTGCACGTTAATCATGGAAGTATCAATGATTAATCATCAAATTTTTAGAAAGGTAATGATAGCATGTCAGAAGGGAAGAGTCCTAAACAAGAATATTAAATTTTTGCACGCTTTGTGGGTGTCTATTTTCAAAAAACCAAGTGTCATTTGGAAGAAAGCTTTGAAGTTGTAGAAGTAGAGAAATTGTAAAATGAACTCTAAAATGGGGGGATCTAAGAAGAGAGGAACTTGATAATATTTCCAGATGGCAGGAGATGCCTAAGGTATGGGAAAATATGGAGAAGGGATTCATGATGCATTTCATAGAAAAATTGGTAGACTATGATAAAAGCAGAGTTAACCTAGAGGTTACAAAAGTTACCAAAAATTGGAAAAATGGCTCCTTCAAAATTCATGGTGTTAGATTCAAGTTGGAGACGGACCTCATTTCAATAGTCATAGGTATGCCCCATTCTAGTCTTAATTTCTTTAGGGACCTGAAAGTGTCTAATAATGTAGTTAAGCTTTTTCTGCGTAAAGAGAAGGAGAGAGCGAAATTAGGAAAAGCTTCAGGGGGTATTATGATGCTTCTAATATCAAACAAATCTAGGGCTTTGTGCTTAATGCAATTATGGAATATATTATTGTGGAGGGTTGTTTCACTAGGGTACACACCTACCATTTTGTGCTTCTAAATTAGTTTAGACATGAGAAGAGGATTTCTCTACCCTATTACCTTTTCAGGTCTCTGTCGTGATCTTTGAACAAGCATAGCAAGAACCCATCTTCTCTTATGCTTCATTACAGCCTTATTCAGCTCATTTATGAGCATTGCAAGATTTTGGCTATTCAGGAAAACAAAAGGTTGTCAGTGTGATTGAGGAAAGGAAAGAGGAAAATTGAGGAATGTGGGCCCAGTAAGAATGAATTGACACATAGCAAAAAGGTTAAAAAAACCATTGTGGAGAAAACTCAAGAGGACATGGGTAAACAAAAGGATACGAAGGATGATTCTGAGGACATGGGAAAAGATGGTAGTGAGATGGAGACTGATGAGTCTGACAGAAAGGAGAGCTAGAAAGAAGAGGAAGTGGGGGAAGAGGAAGGAGGAGTAGAGGATATTTCTAATTAGAATATCCCTACCCACAACGTGAGTAATGGTATTGTTAACAACTAGCCTATGGAGGAGGACAACAATCAGATTAATAAGGAGGAAAGGGAAATGGAAAATGAGTAGGAGAAGGATAAGGAGGAAATGTGTAGGAAATAGGATAAAGTTGGAGATGGGATTATCCTGGATAAACTCAAAAACCAGTCTGAGGCTCGAGTAGGTTTTGATAGGTGGGTATATGAAAGAATCAAGAAATTGGAAAAAATTGATAAGCAGTAAGAAGAGTAGGGAAAGAAAGATGAAAGTAACTAGGAGCAGTGGAAAAAGGTTATGGAAGAAAAGTGGAGAAGATGGAAGCTCAAATTAGTAAGCTGGAGGAAGGAAAGACAACCATGAAGAAATTTTTAGTTATGATTCCTAATATCCTTACCTCTATGACCAAGAATATGGAGGAAATTTCCAAGTTCCTTGATGGCTCCATCACTTCGAAACATATTGTGGAACTAGATGTTGATGAGGATGCTATTGAGATAGGAAACATGGAAAGTGCTCCTGGTGGAGTGACAAAAAGGACTAGGGTGAGTATGAAAAAAGCTACTTTGGCCTCTTCTAAGGAAATCCCAATGCTCAGGGATAATATTGGTGTAGGAGCACCTCATCAAACCCTTCAAGATGACAAGTCAGACTTTTATAAGGGAGGATAAGGCATTAACAATTTCCTTAGGATTTTTTATATAGGTTTTCAATCATGCATTATATGTTTGTAATAATGAACCCCATCTTGTGAACCAAACTCCTAATTTGGCATTTCTATGAGCCAATTATGACTTTTGGACAATAGGGGATCCAATGTGTTGGTTTTAAATGTTTTATGATTTTTTAGGAGGGGTTGAACTTGACCCAAGGCACTAGGAGGCGAAAGCTGACATTTTGACAACTTTTACAAAAGTTGTCATGAACAACTTTTATGCACTTTTTGCGTTTTTGTAATTTAAAACTCCTCCAATGGCTCTAACCTCTTGATTTTCAGTTGATATCAGTTGAGGAATGGTTTATACACATTTAGGATCCAATTTCCAAGGTGGTGATTGTATGGAGAAGAGTTTTGATGCAAACAAACAAATAGAATTATGAGTTTTCCTGCAATGTTGGAGTTTTTGGTCCGTGGTACGGTTCTGTACATATTGTGATCCATTCCCAATGATGTGAATTTATTGGAGAGGAGAGTTAAATATATTTTGGCCTTGATTGTGTGTGTCGCTCCTGATATTCAATTTTTGTGGTAGGTGCCCGAAAAACTAGGGTTTATCTTGGGTTTTTCCTCCTTCATGGCCATATCTTGTACTTTACCAATCTGAGGCTCATGGGATTTGGTGAAAGGAAAGTATGGTCAATTTATTTTATATTTCCAAGATTTTTTTGTAGGATGAGTAAGGGAGAGAAGTGTTTGAAGTGACCCTAGGTAGACAGCTCTATGTGGCTACCTAGGCCTTGAACAAACAAAGTCACCTAGTGTGCAAATGGCGATGCTTCTAGGCGTGTAACCTTGGAATCCTTGTTGATTTATGTTCCCAAAAAGGCCCATGGGATTTTAATCCACCAGTTCATTCATCTAAGCATATTCATTCATCTAAGCATAGTTGCTTCACGAAAGAGGCCTAATTAGCCCTTCTAGGATAGTCAAATTCCTACCAGAAAAGACCTTTATTTTCCAGACCTTGACCCTTCCTTTTGGAGCCTTGTACAACTTCCAAAAGGGTATTTAAATCCATAATTTTTTTCCAAGGTGTTTGGGAAAATCTAAACTTAAAGACCCTTTACCTGCTAAATAGGGCTACAAGAAACTAGGCCTAATTGAGTGAGTTTCTTAAAAAATGAGCATGTATTCTTGTCACTGGTGCTTTGTTTGAACCTAGGGAGTTTTTTATGACCCAAAAATGGTGTGAAAATGATTTTTAACCCTTGGAGGTATCATGGAGTGTGTTATAGCAAGATACCCCTCATTGGGTAGGCAAGAGCCTTGGAGATGGTGAGAAGATTGTACTAAAGTTGTAGATCCTTGCCTTGATAGGATCCCATTCATGTGCTAGGGGGTCAGTGTCATACATTTTGAGGTGTTTGGCAAGTAACAAGGAGGGATTTGCATCAGGTGGTATCAGAGCTAATAAGGGCTTTGGTAAGGAGATAGAAAATTGAGAGATGTTAGAGGGACAAGAAGAAGAGGTCCCTAGAGAACCAATCACCAACAGGGAATTGGAAAAGATTGTAAGGGAGTAGGCCACTACTTGTAGGGAAATGCAGAGGGAGCTAGAGAGGTTGAGAGGCAGAGTATATGGGAAGGAAGATGGAGGCACTAGTAGTTGTGATGAAGGGGATGAGGATGAGATCCCTATATCAGGGGAAGAGACAATTCCTCCTAACCAGAGGCACTTCCTTAATGCCCTCAAATCCATGGATAGGAGAACCATGGAGCAAAAGATTGATTCACCAAATTTCACTAGGAAGATGGAACCAGATGTTGTGATGGATTGGATAGATTCCTTGTCCAGTTTCTTTGAGTGTGAAGACATTCCAAGACACTAGAAGGTGAAGATTTCTAAGTCCAAGTTGAAGGGAGCAACCCTAACTTGGTGGAACTTTGTCCAAGAGGAAAGAGAGAAGGACAATAAGCCCAAGATTGTATCTTGGAAGATGATGGTTGCCTTAATTAAAGAGGCCTATGTGCCCAAAGACTATGAAATACAACTCCATAAGAGGAGACAAAATCTCAAGAAGAAAGAGATGGATGTGAAATCATATACAGAGGAGTTCCAAAGGTTATGCATGAAGTCAAAAAAATAGAGGAAGAGAGTGAGAAAGTTTCCCAGTACCTGAATGGATTAAGATACAACATTCAAGAAGAATTGAATCTTCTTAGCCCACACACCATTGGTAGATGCCATCAACTTGCTATCAAGATGTAAGAGAAGATCAAATGGAGACAAGAGAAGAATAATAAAGGAAGAGGAAGACAACAAATGGGTGGAAGAAATTTTTTTAGAAGTAAAGGAAATGGTTTTGGAAATCAAAATGAATCTAGTCAAGAAGGCAATAAAGGAGAGAGCAATTCCAATAATAATGGAGGTAAACTTAGAGGAAGAAGACCACCATTCTGATAACTCAATGATGAACGATAAGTACCAAACCAGTACTAAGAGGGGGGGGGTGAATCAGTATAGTCAAAAACACTTACCTGAAACTGGTTAGACAACAAACACTGCAAATTACTGGCAAACAGTAACACCGCTTTGAAATAGAGTACAACCGATAAAGCTAAGAATGATTGTGACAAGCATTAATCGGTTAATCACTTATCTTTCCACACAACTTAATACTACACTTTCATTTCACCCTTATGCATGAACATGTAATCTATCATCAGAAATATAATAACAACTAGTTTAGCATGATTTACCTTTAGACACAAATCACTTAAACCATCACATGAAAAACACCAAACATGACACAAATTTTTCATGTGGAAACCCAACTAGAAAAATCCACAGTGGGAATGAATACCCACAAGCTATTTTTGAACTCTTTAGAAGTCCACTCTGTTAGGAGCCTAGTCCGGTTAAAGACTGTTACAATAGGTTCTATTAGGAACCGATCCTGCTAGGGATCACCCAGTTAAGGGATGGCTAAATACCTAGTTAAGGGTTAAACCCTGTTAGAGGTTACCTTGTTAGAGGATTTCATGAACTCAATGGCTTTGAGTCACCTTGTTAAAGGATTTACAGAAAGCTGGTTAAAGCTACCCAGTTAAGGGATTTTCCAACTATTAAAGTGGTTAAAGATCAACAGGTATTACAGTGATTTGATAATAGTACTCAATGCCAATGTAGATTCATTTTAGTTCCTTCCTTCTGCACACACACTATGCAGGTATCAATCCTCTTATCTAGTCTAGCAAGAATCACATATCTCTGCACTTAGATACATACACACCATTTGCCAACAACCTCAGCATGAAACACAACGTTGACCTGATAAGAAATAGATAGGTTGGTAGCATAAACCCTAAACCCTAAACATTTAGTTTAAGCATTTGATTGGTTCAATCTTGACCATTGAACACTTTGCATTTGAATACAATGGTCTTGAATAGATCTCAAGACATTCTCCATTGTTCGTTCTTCACTGCTTCATGGAGGCGATAACCCATCACATGTTTTCCACCGTTTACAGGGACTTCTCACATTCCTGAGGTAGATAGGATCAATCTCCTTCATGCAAGATCCTTCGCGTGCACAAGGCTGATGTGGCAACATGATCTAATCTTCATTACAATGCTAACTCATCACACAATGTCATTGGTTGAATCACATAGGCTTGGAACACTTCAACCAAAAATCCTAAAGCTAAGACTACCAACCGGTAGTCCTACCACATTCCATGTACTAGTTCACATTTCAACATACCGCTTCACCTATTGCTCATATACCGGTTTACGATACCATACCGGTTCTCTTTGCTGGTTGCTGAACTTCAATTAACTTCAATATACTGGTTCACTTCACAACATATTGACATCAATAACAATAACCGGTTCACTCTCCAACATATTGACATCAATGACAACATACAATATCATCATGTCAACATATTCTGCACAAATTCCAACACATTTAGAGGAAGATCTCAAGGTAGAGGTCCAATCAGATATTATAACTACAATCAAGAAGGACACATGGCTAATAGATGCCCAGAGAAACCTACTAGTTCCATAGGAGAAAGGAGGAGTAACTTTATTTTAGAAGCTGACTACCTAAGTGTGGCAAGTGCAAACACATACCAAAGTGTCAATACCCCTGACAACTATGGATACCCGAAAAAAGGTGAATTCTTGATGATCAAAAGAGCAGTAACCACTATGAAGATATTTGATAGAGAACCCCCATAGAGGAAGTCTCTATTGAAGACCACTTGTAAAGCAGGTGGAAAGGTTTGCAAGGTCCTAATAGATTTCGGTTCAACTGAGAACTTTGTGTCTCTATAGATGGTGGAGAAACTGAAGTTGAGG
Organism: Cryptomeria japonica; assembly: GCF_030272615.1. Classification (NCBI taxonomy): domain Eukaryota; kingdom Viridiplantae; phylum Streptophyta; class Pinopsida; order Cupressales; family Cupressaceae; genus Cryptomeria; species Cryptomeria japonica. Next base: position 706,434,033 of record NC_081411.1, on the reverse strand, counting down.
AGACTACCTCACCCTTGCCCCTACAAGGTCTCATGACTCACACAAGGACAACAAGCTATTGTGGAAGAGCAGGATTGGGTGGAATTTTAGATTGGAACCTATAGAGATAGGTTGATGTTTGACATTGCAAAGATGGATGCTTTCCATCTCCTATTTGGGAGACCATGGTAGTTTGTTTTGAAGGCACAACATGATGGTGCTAGGAATACATATTCCATTACCAAGGATGGTAAGGTGATTGAGTTGCTACCTTTAATGGAGGATGAGGAGGAGACCAAACAAAAGGAGGCCAAGGTGTTGATATTGTTAGGATTCCCACAGATACTGAGAGGGGGGAGGGTGAATAAGTATCTAACCGGTGATAAGATTTTCTTAACTTAAAACATGTAGAACATATTAATACTGTATACCGGTAAACAAAAAGTAATGCAATAAATAGAGATAAAAGCAACCACATGAAAAACACACCATAACACAATAGTTTAACGAGCAAACCCAGTGTGGGAAAAACCTCAGTGGGATTTGTGACCCACAATATTCACTTACTGGCCAATAAGAGAATATTACTACTACAAGAGGGGCCTGCACATGCAGGAAGGCCAAGTGCCTAGAGCTCACTACTCAATTACAAAATGGGAAGTCTCACTGACTTACAAAATGGATTATATAAATCCAATGTCTTGTACTACTTCAAAATAACATCTACTATGCCAAATCCAGTATTGGTTTATAGCTCTGCTTCTTACATAAATCCTTAACTTATAATTCGCATAATAGGTCTGCCTTATTTTGCCTAATTACATTCCTCCATGCTTACCTTATTGTTCTATAATGATCTCTTATATATATGAGTCATTTTACAATTTGCCAAGTCGACTTACAATGATTTTACAATAATAAACAAAATAAATTAAAAACAAAATTCCTATCGGCTTCTATGCCGGTATGCTTCCTTTCAATATCGGTGCCGGTGGTCTGTGTGCCGGTGTAGAATCTGACTTTGCTGGTGTCAGTGGATTGCCTTGCCAATGTCATAGGATTGTAAGGTTGCCATCAATGACAAAATCTTCAATCACCTACAATGTCTCATTGGAGTGTGCATTTGCCAACAATCTCCCCCTTTGGCATTGATGGCAACACTCATGAGAAAAATTCAAAAGTATATCCAAAAGTTGAACTCCAAAAATTGTTACAAAAAATGTGTGCTCCCCCTGAGTAGATGATCCCTAAGTTATTGGATTTTTCTCATACCACTACTCCCCCTTTGGAATCAATGACAAAGGTTGTCAAAATGTCAATAGAGTGTAGTTTCCTATTTCAACCTTGTAACCGGTTGGTTACAGTATGAAAAAGATCTACCAAAACCAGATTCAAGCTCTCAATGAACTTTTTGTTGTCTTTTATTGCGGCCTCTATCCTCTGAACTATACCGGTGAGGTGTTGCATTTTCTTTGCTGGTGTTTTTTGTCCTTGAACCAAAGCATCAAATATTTCTTTCCTTAAGGAGGTGAGATAGTCCAATTTTGGACTTAGTCTCCATTTAAGATCCTTAGCCTTACTTTTTATTCTTTCCTTTTCTCTTTCTAGATTTAATAGTTCTTCCTCAAAACCTATTATTTTCTACTCAAAAACTGATAATGAATCTGATGAGTTGATGAAATTGTTAGCTAGTTGATTGATTTCCTCTTGTATCTTTCTGTTCTTCTTGTCTATATCAACTATCAAAAAGTTAGTCTTACAAGTATCTCTATACAAAATTTTGAATTCCTTTAATGTGCTACATAATTCTGGTAGAAGTGTGTCAAACTGCCTTGTACACTTCTTTATTTCTTCCTCAAAGAATTTGTGTTTTTCCTTTTCTAATCTCTCCTTGAATGCTTCCTCTTTTATTTGTTCAACTATCACAGTGTTTTCAGTAATATACTTAGACAAAGTGTCAAGTTGACTCAAAGAATCTTTATTATCTACATTACAATTTGGAGCTATCATCTTCAGAATTGGAATTGTATCATCTATAGCATTGTATGCTTGTGAGCTACAATCTATTATTTTATTTATGGAGTCCAAAAGAACTTTTGTTACATTAGTTGATTTGAATCCTGCAGTTGAAGGGCCAACACTCTGTATCCCGCTGGTGGGAGCAATATCCTTACTTGTGGTGACCTCTGGTAGGTCAGTTTGTGTTTCCATTTCCTTAAGAAGAGGTTTGTCTTGCTCAGCTATTGCCGGTGGTACTGACTCTATGTGAACCTGTTGCTGTGATGAAGCTTGTTGCTCTACTTGTTGTTCTTTAAAATCTTTCGGTTTACCTTCAATGTTATCTGTTACCGATGCCTCACTAGCCATATCTGTCTTTCCAGTTGTGTCCTTATCTACCATAATGTTAACTTTCTGAGTATCAATGTTAACTATGTATAACACCTTAGAGTTTGGATTTGTGTCCTCTTGTGGTATCTCCATACTCTCATTAGCCAGTTGATCTTCAATTGTAACTACCGATGGAGTATCCAGAGGCAGTGGGGATAAGTTATCTTTTCTTTTTATGCTCGGAGGTCCACCAACCTTGCCTTTACCCTTATCCTTATCTTTCTGATATACTTTGATAGGTTTAGGATTTCTATACTCTTCCTTCTTTTCTTTCTCAACAAGGCATATGTCCCATGCATTAGCAGTTTCCTTTGCAACCTCATTTACTCTACCAACCATAAGTGCTACATGCCAGTGTGCAGTTGAGAATACTGTCCAGTTAGCCTTTGAGATCATATCATCTACCTCCTTTGGTGAGTTAACAAGATAAACAACAAGTAGTTTCTCAATTTTTATTTTCTTGTCAAGTTCTACAACATCTTGCCTTCTAGCTTCAAGTCTCTTAAACAGTTCTGCCGGTAATACATCTACAACTTGCATCAAAAATTTCTTATAGATATCCAAGTGTAGAATTACACTGTTTTCAACTTTCTCCTTGTCATCAACTGATAATGTATCATATAATTTGTTGATGTTCTTAAGCTTTCCTTCCTCTATTATTTCATCTAAAAGTTTGTCAATTGGAGCAATATTTTGTTGAGTCTTTTTCTTTGGTGTTAACTTTTTCTTTTTTGGAGTTGTCTTCTTAGTCGAGGGCCTTACTGCTCGTTTTTTCTATCTAGTTCTTCTAGGAGAAGGTGTAGATACCGGTGAAGGTTCTCTTTTCCTCACAACTATGTTAAATGTAGCTGGCATGTCACTTTTCGAAGAAGTTGCTACTGGTAAAAGGTGAGTTTCTGGCTGTAGTGTTTCTAACTCATCTTCAGTGATACCGGTTTGTTTAAGTACATCTTCTTTGATAGCCTTTGATTGCCTAGATCCTCTTCTTATTGTTTCTTCTACCTTCTTTACCCTTTTCTTTGATTGAATTTGATTCTCAATAGTCTCACCACTGCCAAATACCTCTTCTTTAGGTTCCTTGGGTGCTTCCAGAAGGGCTTTTGCATATGTTTCAATTATGTTGTCATCAGTTTCATAACCCATTTCAGTAACCCAAATGGTTCTTGGGACAACTGCCTCCATCCAAATCTCATCTTTCTTAATAACAAAGCATATTTCATCCTTATACTTATTTACAATTTCTTGTGAAAGTCTGACTCTAGTATTTATCTGGGCCTTCAATTCCTGAAAGTACTCATTTATATTCTTTTATCTATTTTCACCCATGTTATGCAGTAAATCAGACAATTGTTTGCTTGCCAGTATGTCAAAACCTAGATTTTGGTTGCCAATACTAGGAACTTGTTTTGTTATGTGTAGCATTAAACAGACAAGTAGGTTACCAAATCTAAATGTCCCCTTTTTGTCTTTCTTGAGCTTTCCAAGATTATCAATCAGTTCATCCTTCAACCATTCACACACATCTATTTTTGCATTATCCTTGATCATATCATAAGAACTCTTTATGCATAAACTAGAAACTGAATTTAACATGTTTGCATGTGTTGTTTTGTAGCCTAGAATAATGCTAATGAATCTGACATTGATGTCAGTCACATCATTTACTCTTAAAGACCTTTTATCGGACATTTCACCTGTTAGGTTCATTACTAGTTCATTTGAGACCTTCTTTGTCTTATCAAGTTTGTTACAGGTGGAGGGTAATCTTGTTACAACTTTTACTGCCTCTTTAGTAATTTTGTGGATTGAATCCAACCAGAAAAATTTACCATGAACCCTACTTAAAACTATCCTTATCACTTCATTAGGGAAATCCGGAATGCTGAGAATTTCAGTGAATCCTAGGGTTTCAACTATTTTGTGTTTAGGTTTCACTTTACCAGAATCATCAGAGATTATAGTCTTATACATGTTCTTAATTTCCTCATCACCTAATTCTTCTATGTGGCAATGAATGTACATTCTAGGGTCTTCTACAAAAACTACTCCTTTGGGAATTTGAGAAAATGCACCATTATCATCCTTTTTTAGCAATTTCAGGAACTAACTGAAATACGGGCCTAGGGCATTTGATTACTTCGACTAGAGTAGGGTTTTCTATGAATTCAGGTACAAAAGAAGATGCCATGATTATAAATACCTTTCTCTACCTTAGGAATGATTGATTGTTGAATTGCTTTGCTACTTTTCTTGAAATGTCTTTGCTCGGAATTTTCATGCTCTTCGAATGTTTGAATGCTTAGTGAAGTAGAATGGAGCCAAAAACACTGATTTATAATGTTAATTTGCCAACCACCATATTTAATGCTTTCCGGTTAAGTAATCACTTAACTTATCTGCCGGTATAGAATTAATTTCAACTTCTTACCATCAATTGAGGGAATAATAGCATGTTTCACATTTGATTGCCAAACCCTCAAAGAAATTTTCTTTAGTTAGATGAAGAGTCTCCTGCCGATGGAGTGCTACTCTATTTTGCTGGTGGAGGAGTATTCCTGTCAACATTTAGTTCTGATTTCTTGACCCATTGTTTTGAGAATTCTTGCTTTACTTCTTCAATCTTTTCTTTACCTTTCAAACTAGCACCATTGTTGTTTACCAGTGAGGACTTGCTTCTACAAAATTTAGCAATATGTCCAATCTTGTTACAAGCATAACAAGTCACATTGTTTTTCTGAATAGCTTTCCCATAACCTATGCGGGTTTGTGTTCTACATTGATTAGATAAGTGTCCAAATCTTCCACAAACATAACATGTCACATTCATTCTGCAATTTTCAGAATTATGACCAACTATTTTGCATTTTAAACATTGACCGGTGGGTGTATTAAAATTCTGATAATTTCTAGATCTACATTGATTTTCTCTATGACCATACTTATTATAGTTAAAGCATTTTCTATTGAATTTGTAAGCATTAGGTTATCTCACTGGTTTGTTATGATCCTGTATGTTTGCAGTACCAGAGCTTTCACCAACTTCAAAGCCAAGGCCATTAGTGTCACCATTTGGTTTTTGATTCTTCAACAAGTAACCAAGTTCTTTTGAGCTTTTCTTGAATTTCTCTATGTGCTGATTTGCACTATCTAGTTGTCTTTCTAAGATACCTTTTTGTCTCATGAGTTCATTTGAGTCATTCTGTGCATGCATCATATCTGTCTTCAACATATCATTTTCATAGCTAAGTTTGGTGTTCTCATTTGCAACATCACTTAGTCTTATAGTCAAATCTTCTTCATTCTTCTTTCTATCTTCAATTTCTTTACAAAATCTCATGGTCATATCCTGCATCTTATTCTTTGTTGTTATGTTTTCTTGTTTCAACTTATTCATCAGATCACTAAGAGTTTCTCTTTCATCATTCTCATTTTGCATCTTTTCACAAAGTTCTCTTCTCTTATTTCTTGCAATAGTAATATTTTCTTCAAGTGCTTGAATAATATCCTGTGCAGCCTTTAGATCATCTTGAAGTTTGATATTTTTCAATTTTTATGCGTCATAGTCTGAGAGAGCTGCTTCTAATTGCTTCATCAAGTTTTCCATCTCTATCGGTGTCAAGATCTTCCTCAAGTTGTTAGGCTTCTGAAAATAGAGGACCAAGCTCTGATACCAATTGTTAGGATTCCCACAGATACTAAGAGGGGGGGGGGGGGGGGGGGGTGAATTAGTATCTAACTGGTGATAAGATTTTCTTAACTTAAAACATGTAGAACATATTAATACTATATACCGATAAACAAAAAGTAATGCAATAAACAGAGATAAAAGCAACCACATGAAAAACACACCATAACACAATAGTTTAATGAGGAAACCCAGTGTGGGCAAAACCTCGGTGGGATTTGTGACCCACAATATTCACTTATTGGCCAATAAGAGAATATTACTGCTACAAGAGGGGCCTACACATGCAGGAAGGCCAAGTGCCTAGAGCTCACTGCTCAATTACAAAATGGGAAGTCTCACTGACTTACAAAATGGATTATATAAATCCAATGTCTTGTACTACTTCAAAATAGCATCTACTATGCCAGATCCAGTACCGATTTATAGCTCTACTTCTTACATAAATCCTTAACCTATAATTCACATAATAGGTCTGCCTTATTTTGCCTAATTACATTCCTCCATGCTTACCTTATTGTTCTACAATGATCTCTTATATATATGAGTCATTTTACAATTTTCCAAGTTGGCTTACAATGATTTTACAATAATAAACAAAATAAATTACAAACAAAATTCCTGTTAGCTTCTGTGCTGGTATGCTTCCTTTCACTGCCGGTGCTGGTGGTTTGTGTGCTGGTGTAGAATCTAACTTTGCTGGTGCCAGTGGATTGCCTTGCCGGTGTCATAGGATTGTAAGGTTTCCATCAATGACAAAACCTTTGTTGGATTTTGCCAAGATCAAGGGCACAATGAAAAGCATAAAAGAGACAATAGAATGACAAGAACAAACTGTATTCTCATCAATATAAAAATGATCAACTAGATTAACAAATACAGTGAATAGAGGCCTGCTTATATAGGCAAGGCCATATGGATGTATGAGCACACAAATATGACAAGTGGCTCAATGAGAAACAAGGGTAGGTAGGAAATAGGTGTGGGTAGGTAGGAGAAATAATATAATATTCCACATGAGGTGGATCACCCATCGAAGGTGGAATTATCACTCCACAATAAGTGGATATGATAGTGTAATAAAAAGATCAACACCATAAGAGGTGGAATTTCTCCTACACACACTATCCCAATGAGGCACAAACACCCAAGTGTCTCATATCCAAACTACTATGAGATGCATTATCCTAAGTAAACTTAAGTAAGTGTAATAATATCTATGATGAATAATTATTTACACCAACACCCCCCCTTAAGTGCAACTTACGGGAATGCACTTAAGTCTACAATGCAACTAAGCAATGCAAGATGGGTCCTGGCTACGAGGCCATGATAGGTACCCATGTACAACATGCAAATGCAAGCAAAACAATGCAATGCAATCTCTCACAAACGGAGAAAGGGAGAAAACCCAGTGGGAAAAAAACTCCCCCCCAAAAGAGAGATGAATGTACAAAAGAATCTCAAGGAAGAAGGACAAAACCTCAAAGAGGAAAAAGTCCCCCCCCATAAGAGAGGAAGGAGAAGTCAACTGACCCCCCCTAATGACACATCCCGCACCCCCAAGAGAGCTCGCAACTGCTGGAACTTACTCTCGGTGAAAGGTTTGGTGAATATGTCAGCAACCTGCTCTGCTGTAGAACAAAACTGCAAATCAATGACCTGCTCCTAGATGAGCTCTCGGATATAGTGCATATGAATCTCGATGTGTTTGGTCCGCTGGTGCTGGACCGGGTTCTTCGAGATGGCAATGGCACTCTGATTGTCACAATATAGGACTGTCGGTCGTGGAGTAGGGAATCCAAACTCTGTGAGAATCTGCTGGAGCCAAATGGTCTCAGTCGCTGCGTTAATAGCGCCTCGATACTCAGCCTCAGTCGAAGAGAGAGCAATAGCATGTTGCTTCTTGCTCTGCCAACAAATGGGGCTCGAACCAAGGTGAAAACTGTAACCAGAAGTAGACTTACGATCAACTAGATCGCCAGCCTAATCGGAGTCTATGTAACCAACCAAGCGAAGTCCTGTGCCTGCTGCATAGTGAATCCCATAGTGATGTGTACCCTGGATGTAATGTAGAATGCGTTTGGCAGCTTTCCAATGAAGCTCATGTGGTTCCTGCATGAAGCGGGAAACCATGCCAACTGCAAATGAAATATCAGGGCGTGTATGAGTCAAGTAGATGAGACTACCCACAAGCTGACGATACAAAGTGGCATCAACTAGTGGAGAAGAACACTGAGCCTCAAGCTTGACTCCTGAAAGAAAGGGAGTCAGGGCAGGCTTACAATCAGCCATATGAAAGCGTGCAAGTAGATCAAGAGCATACTTGGGCTGCGATAGAGTGATCCCAGAAGGTGACTGTGAAATCTCTATCCCGAGAAAGTAGTGCAAAAGACCCAAGTCAGTCATAGAAAATATGTCATGCAAAGTAGATTTGACCCTGCTAATGATGGATGAAGTACTCCCTGTAATGATCAAGTCATCAACATAGAGCACAAGTATCAAGTGAGAGTCATCCTGTTGCAAAATGTAGACATTCGGATCGGAATGACACCTGGTGAAACCTGCAGAGAGTAGAAAGGAATCCATCTTGGCATACCAAGCCCTGGGGGCCTGCTTAAGGCCATAGATAGATTTCCTTAGTCTGCAAACCAAGGAAGTATCCTGGATGAAACCCTATGGCTGCTCCATATAAATCTCCTCATCAAGATCACCATGAAGAAAAGCACTCTTCACATCCATCTGATGTATAGCCCAACCATGAGCTGCAGCTATAGCAAGTGTCAAACGAATGGAGTTCATCTTAGCTACGGGTGCAAAGGTCTTAGTATAGTCAACACCTGTAACCTGCGAGAAACCTTTAGCAACAAGCCGAGCCTTATACTTATCCACACTACCATCCGCTGCAAACTTGGTCCGATAGATCCACTTACATCGAACCATCTTTCTCCCTTTAGGGAGATGGACTAGATCCCATGTGTTGTTCCTCATCAAGGAACTATACTCTTCCTCCATAGCTTGGTCCCACTTAGGAACCCCTGATGCTTCCCTAAATGTCTGTGGATCGGAAGCGGTAGCAATAAATGCATGTGGAAAATCCTGATGTTGTGATCGAGTTCTCTGTGTATCCAAAGGATCCCCAACAAGAGAACCCACGGACTCAAGTGTCTGTCGAACCCAACGAGGTCTAGGTGGAGGTGGAGAATGGGGCACCTCAACTACAAATGGACCCTGCAGAGGTGTAACCCTGCGAGTCGGAGTTGAGGGAGTCTCATCATCTGAATCACTAACATCACTATCCACAATGGAGGAAGGTGGAGGAGGTAGAGAGGCTAAGCTAGGAGAGCTTTCCTCAAAGTGAACACTCCTCTCAATGAATACCTCATGAGTCTCTGGATCCATCAATCTGTATGCCTTAACACCCTCAGGATATCCAACAAATATGCAAGGCTGACTCTGTGGTTCCAATGCCTTGCGTTTCTATGGAGGTATGCGAGCCCATGCTGGAGACCCAAAGACTCTGAAATGTCTCACAATCGGTTTCCTTCTAGCCCAAGCTTCAAAAGGAGTAATACCTTGTAAAGATTTGTGAGGAACCCGATTCTGGATGTGTGTGGCACAATTGATAGCCTCTGCCCAAAAGGCGGGATCAAGAGAACGTGCATGAATCATACAGCTAGCCATTTCTTTGAGAGTTTGATTCTTGCGTTCTGCAACCCCATTCTGCTGTGGAGTGTATGCAACAGAATGCTGAAGATCAATCCCCTCAAATGTATAAAATCCTCAAGTCTCTTGTTCACATATTCCCTGCCATTATCTGCACGAAGAATCTTGATCACTTTCTCTGATTGCTTTTCCACACAAGCCTTGAAGTCCTGAAATCTGTCAAATACTTCACTCTTATGAATGAGAAAGTAGACCCAAGTGAAGCGGGAGTAGTCATCAATGAAGGTAAGAACATAGCGGGCCTTACTAAATGAAGGTGCTGGAAATGGACCTGCTACATCACTGTGAACAAGTTGAAGAACTTCCAAAGCTCTCCAATTTTTCTCTTTATCAAATTTCTCTTCGGGATGCTTGCCCATGGAACAACCTGAACATACACCCTCTGAAAAGCTGATTTGAGGAAGACCTATGACCATGTCTTTAGTGCTGAGCTGCTGAAGATAGAGTTAGTTGAGGTGACCAAACCGCTCATGCCATAGCTTACTTTCTGAATTTGAATGAGTAAGCAAGGCCCTAGAAGGTGAACGTGGCACAAAGTGGGAAAATGAATAAAGCCTTGAGTTGTCATTGACTTGTCCGACTACTACCAAGGCATCATCATCAAGTTCCTTTACCACAACTGAATCTGGTGTAAACTCAACCTTTTTCCCATTCCCATAGTGAGTGATTTGGTAGATGGAGAGAAGGTTGGTTGACAAGTTAGGAACATAGAGAACATTCTCAAATGTTCCATCATCCATGTCAACTGAACCTTTCCCTTCAACCTCTACTTGTGTATCATCACCTATGTAAATGTGAGGTACCTTAGATGGCTCTAATGTAGAAAACTGCTCCTTTCTAGAACCCATGTGATATGAGGCACCCGAGTCAAGTATCCATTGCTGTGAAGAACCTGTTTTAGCCACAAATGCTTGCCCTTTTCCTTTTGACTGTGAGGAAGAAGAAGAAGATGAATCCTTCTTTGTGTAGGTGGATGGCAATTTGATGTTGTTTTTCTTGAGAAGATTGGTTAACTCATCAACTTGCTTTGCGTGGCATCGATGCTCATCATGACCATACTTTTTGCAATATGCACAAGTTGGTTTATCCTTCTTAGGTGGTGTCCCCTTCTTGGAAGAGGATTGTTGATTGCCTTGTGATGGAGAGGATGATTGTCCCTTTTCTTGTTGTGGTTGAGACTTAGATTGCTTCTTCTTCTTGTTGGAATTTTTGCCTTGACTTCCTTGATTTCCTTGATTTGCTACCAAAGCCTTGGACTTTGAAGACTTGAGAAACCCCATGTTCAACAACTTAGATTGTTCCAATATCAACATTTCTGTGAAAGCTTCAAAAGAAGGCATAACATAAGAACTCCCCATTGTCAAACGATGAGTTTGGAAGCTAGATACAAATGCTGCATATTCTGGTGCAAGCTTGTCCAACAACTTGAATATCAATTGAGCATCCTTTTTGTCTATTCCACAATCCTTTAGCTTTGCTCTTAGCTCATTTGCTTTGGTTACATAATCTTGGATTGTATCAAAATTCTTGGGATTTAAGTTGGTGAGCTCATTATCAATCTGATAGCCTCTGATTTCATCAACTTGTCCATACAATTTCTGAAACATATCCCAAGCCTCTTTAATTGTTTTACACTTCTCAATGTGGAAAATGAGGTCATCTGATACATACTTGCGTAAGGTTCCAAGAGCCATGCAATTCTTAGTGATCCATTCTAATTGAGCATTTGGATCAGCCTTAGGATCAGGTGATGCTGTTATTGTTCCATCTATGTAGTGTGTGAGACCCTTTTCCATTAGTTTACTCCATACTTTAATTTTCCATGATGTATAATTATGTGGAGTTAATGGTGGAAACTTATTAGGACTCATTGCAACAAGAATGGAAAGAGCACAAAAGAGGCACAATCACACAAGACACCCCCCCAAATTCACTCAATCAAAGAACCCCCCCCAAATGTGATGATTTTGGCACTTTATAAGTAGTGCGTATACAATGGGCCACTTGCAAAAAATGGCAAAGTGGACTTCTGATTTACAATTTTACAAATGCCTCAAGAAGGCCAAAAGAGACTCAAACTGATAATGCAAGAGATCTAACTAAGATCCAAGCAATTTACAAGTACCTAATAGGTCAAATAAGACCAATATCTGAAAGTACAATTTTCACTCAAAATCTCTAAAATCTGATCATAGATTCTGAAAGTAGACAAAAAAATAAGCACTTTCAAAAAAAACGACACCTGAAAAGGAGGTCGTATGAGCTCAAACGAGGCCTTTGAAGTTGCAGAATTGAGGATTGAACAGGTAAAGCTGAGAGAATCCAAAAATTCCGAAAAACCTATGCATCAAAATCAGAAAATAACCACACCACTGCAAAGATCATGAAATTTTAGCCCATTTCAAAAAAAATTGCACCAAAAAAGGAGCAAAAATGAGCAAGATATGGCCTTCCAAAGTTGGACTGCAAAATTGAAAAGCCCAATGGAGAGGGGTTTAAAAATTTTCAAAAAGTGCTGATGTGGTGCTGACGTCAGCAAAACATTGTGTTAAATTTGACGGCCGTATGACCGTCATGTAAAATTCGCCTGCCTAGCTGACTTGGCATCCGTACCGTACAGACAGACTGCGTGGCGTGCTGACTGTGTATTCCGTACTGTACGGAATATTGCTGACTGAGCAGGCTGATGTGGCGTACGGCTTCCTGCGTGTCTGTACGGGTGAGCTGACTGTCTGTACGGTTTTCCACCTGTCTGGCTTACGTGGCACTGTTGGCGGCGGCTGTCTTCAGCGGAGCGGAGCGTCGGACGAGGAACGAGGTGGGTGTGGCGCCGGGAAGCGGTGCTGGCCGGGAGCGTAGCGCCGAGGAGGCACTGCCGGTGTCGGGAGGCGGCGCGAGGGTTTTCGGCACGACGCGAACGGAGAACGCCGGAGCTGGGAGGTGCTGAAGATGGCGCCGCTGGTGGCGAGGCGCGGGACACTGATAGTGGACGGACTGACAGGTACATTCGTCTGCGCACAGAGTACCTGCAAACAGGTACGTACGGCACGGGGGGGTCTGCGGACCCCCCAAAAACCAAAAGTTTCCTCTTTTTTTTAAAAACTTTTTCGATTTTTTTGATCTTTTCAAATCTTTTTTCAATTTTTTGATTTTTTTTTGATTTTTTCAAAAACAATTTTCTGAAAAAACGAAATTTTTTTTTTTGAAAAATATATATAAAATTCGAAAATCCATACGATATAGCAAAATTGGAGAAATTTTTTTTTCTTCACCAAAATAGGTCGACTTTATAGTCGAAATTTATGGAAATGGCCTCCCGGATTCAACGGTGATGTCCAAATCGCTATATGATGCCTCCAAAAAATGAAGATCCCCAAATCCGAAAATAGAAGCCTTCCACGATGTCTCCAAAAACTGATCAACGAAGCCCCAATGGCTCTGATACCATGTTGGATTTTGCCAAGATCAAGGGCACAATGAAAAGCATAAAAGAGACAATAGAATGACAAGAACAAACTGTATTCTCATCAATATAAAAATGATCAACTGGATTAACAAATACAATGAATAGAGGCCTGCTTATATAGGCAAGGCCATATGGATGTATGAGCACACAAATATGACAAGTGGCTCAATGAGAAACAAGGGTAGGTAGGAAATAGGTGTGGGTAGGTAGGAGAAATAATATAATATTCCACATGAGGTGGATCACCCACCGAAGGTGGAATTATCACTCCACAATAAGTGGATATGATAGTGTAATAACAAGATCAACACCATAAGAGGTGGAATTTCTCCTACACACACTATCCCAATGAGGCACAAACACCCAAGTGTCTCATATCCAAACTACTATGAGATGCATTATCCTAAGTAAACTTAAGTAAGTGTAATAATATCCATGATGAATAATTATTTACACCAACAACCTTCAATCACCTACAATGTCTCATTAGAGTGTGCATTTGCCAATAGATATTAGGAGGGAAGTAGTTCATGAAGAACATGGCAAATGAAGGCATGGTCTATTATTCCCTTATCCCTATTCTAATAGTAAGAATGGTGGAGAGGTCTGAGGATAAGAAGGAGGACAAATTGAGGTTGATTGACCCTGCAGTGCAACAACTACTAGACAAATACAAGGGTGTCATCTCTGATGGCATGCCAAGGTCACTACCTCCCATGAGGGACATAAACCATTGCATAGACCTTATACTTGGATCCACCTTGCCTAAAAAAGTAGCATACAAGCTCACACTGGATCAAAATGTTGAGATGGCAAAACAGGTTGAAGAATTGTTGGAATTTGGATTGATTGGCAAAAGTTTGAGCCCATGTGCAGTCCCTATAGTCTTGACACCCAAAAAGGAAGGCACTTGGAGGCTTTGCACCGATTCAAGAGCTATCAAGAAAATTACTATCAAGTATAGGTTTCCCATGCCTAGGATTGAAGATTTGTTAGATTGTTTGGGGGGTGCTAGATATTTTACAAAAGTTGATTTAAAGAGTGACTATCATCAAATTAGGATTAGGCCAGGAGATGAATGGAAGATTGCATTTAAAACAAATGAGGGGTTATATGAGTGGAAATTCATGCCCTTTGGCTTATCCAATGCACCTAGTACCTTTATGAGATTAATGAAAGAAGTCTTGAGGGATTTCATAGGGAAATTTGTTATAATCTACCTCAATGATATTCTAGTTTTCAGTCAAACCAAAGGAGAACATCTAAAACATGTAGACCTAGTCCTAAGAAGATTGTATGAAGAATAGTTAATGATCAATTTGGAAAAGTGTTTTTTTATGCAGGAAGAGATCATTTGCTTTGGATTTGTAATCTCATATGGTGAATTGAAAATGGATCAATAGAAGGTGAGTGCCATATTGTCTTGGCCTACACCTAGGACAATGAATGATGTTAGGAGTTTCCATGGCTTAGCTACCTTCTATAGGAAGTTTATAAGAGGCTTTAGTCATATTTGTACCCCTATGCTTGATACAATAAAAGGAGGACAAAAATGTAGGTTTAGTTGGACAAAAGCAATAGATAACTCTTTTGAAACATTGAAAAGAAAAGTTGCAGAACAACCGGTCCTTGCCCTACCTAACTTCAACAATATCTTTCAAGTAGAATGTGATGGTATTCATATGGCCATTGGGGTAGTGCTCAGTCAAGAAGGAAGACCTATTGTTTTCTTCAATGAGAAATTGAATGAGGCAAAGAGAAGATACCCATCTTATGACCAAGAGACGTATGCTCTAGTCCAATCCTTGAAAAAATGGAGACACTACTTGCTACCAAAAGAATTCATAGTTTTCACAGACAATCAGGCCCTTAGCTTCATAAACAGTAAAGAAAAGTTGAATCACCAGCACATGAAATGGGTAGAGACCCTACAAGCTTTCACTTTCATTCTTAAGAACAAGAAAGGAGTCAAGAATAAGGTGGCAGATGCTTTGAGCAGAAGAGTCCTAACTACAAATCAAATTCAGTTGGAGAGTGTTGGAATAGACTCTTTGAAAACCATGTATGAGGATGATGAAGATTTTGGAGAAGCCTATAAGGTATGTACCTCATTTGATGAATGGTTTCATGTTGAGTATTCTGAATTTTTGATTCAAAATGGATTGTTGTTTAAGGGTGCACAACTATGCATACCCAAATTCTCTATGAGACTGAATATCATTAAGGAAAAACATTGTGGAGCAATGGCAGGACATTCTGGTCTTCACAAGACATTAGATTTGGTAAAAAGACACTATTTTGGGCCCAAACTATAGACAGATGTTAGGAGATTTGTGGAGACATGTGTGATCTTCCAAAAGGCAAAATGAAAGTCCACCAATGCAGGTTTATACCAGCCTTTACCCATACCTTCAAGACCATGAGAAAGCATAAGTATGGATTTTATTTTAGGATTGCCTAGAACAAAGAAAGGATATGATAGTGTTTTTGTAGTGGTGGATAGGTTCAGTAAGATGACACATTTCTTGACATGCAAAACAACTTGTGATGCTTCTTATGTAGCAAATTTGTTCTTGAAGGAGATTGTTCAGATAAATGGCTTGACTTTGACCATAGTCTCTGATAGGGATGTAAAATTTGTTGGTCACTTTTGGAGGACCCTTTGGAAAAAGCTTGGTACAAATTTATCCTTCTCCTTAGCTTACCATCCCCAAACAGATGGTTAAATTGAAGTTGTAAATAGATCACTAGGGAATCTCTTAAGGTGTTTGACTAGACAACATGGAGAAAGGTGGGATAGTATATTGTCTCAGGCAAAATTTCCCTATAATGATACAGTGAATAGGAGTATCGATAAGTCACCTTTTCAGATTGTCTATGGCATCCACCCAAGGGGTGTGATGGAGTTGAGGGAGATGCCTCAAGGAGAACCCATTAGTGCAGATGGAGAAACCTTTGCTACTACCATACAAGAGATCCATGACCAAGTGAAGACTCATCTTCAAGAATTTGCAGAGAGATATAAAGCTCATGTTGACAAAAAGAAAAGAGATGTTCAGTTTGATGTAGGAGACTTGGTGTGGGTTCACTTGAAGAAGGAAAGACTTCCAAAAGGAAGATACACAAAGTTGATGTGAAGAAAGATTGGCCCCTACCAAATCTTGGAGAAATGTGGTTCAAATACCTATGAACTTCAACTACCATCAGATCTTGGCTTGTCACCCATTTTTAATGTTTGTGGCTTAACTCTCTATAAGTGTAGTGTTCATGCAGGCAAAGACACAATGTAGGATATTGCTGATGATGACATTCCTAAACATGAACCACCAAAGTTGCATAAGGTTATAGATACTAAGGTTGCCAAGAGAATAGGGAGTAAAGTTTACATGGAGTATTTAGTGACTTGGAAAGGACAACCTAATACTGAAGCAGTCTAGATGATAGAGCAACAAATCAAAGATCATGGTACAGACCTACAAACTCTCATCTCAAGTTGACTTGAGATTTCTTCTTTCGAGGAGTATGGTGTAGGAGCACCTCATCAAACCCTTCAAGATGAAAAGGCATACTTTGATAAGGGAGGATAAGGCATTAACAATGTCTTTAGGATGTTTTATATAGGTTTTCAATCATGCATTATATGTTTATAATAATGAACCCCATCTTGTGAGCCAAACTCCTATTTTGGCATTTCTATGAGCCAATTAGGACTTTTGGAAAATAAGGGATCCAATGTGTTGGTTTTAAATGTTTTATGATGTTTTATGAGGGGTTGAGCTTGACCCAAGGCACTAGGAGGCAAAAGATGACATTTTGACAACTTTTGCAAAAGTTGTCAAAAGTTTTCATGAACAACTTTTATGCACTTTTTGCATTTTTGTAATTTGAAAATCCTCCAACTTCTCTAACCTCTTTATTTTTGGTTGAGAGTAGTTGAGGAATGGTTTATATACCTCGATGATCCAATTTCCAAGAGGTGATTGTACGGAGAAGTGTTTTGATGCAAACAAACCAATAGAATTCTGATTTTTCCTGCAATTCTGGAGATTTTGGTCTGTGGTACGGTTCTGTATGGATTGGGATCCATTCCCAATGATGTGAATTGATTAGAGAGGAGAGTTAAATTTATTTTTGTCTTGATTTGGAGTCTTGATTGTGTGTGTTGCTCCTGATATTCAAGTTTTTCTATAGGTGCCTAGAAAACCAAGGTTTACCTTGGGTTTTTCCTCCTTCATGGCCATATCTTGCACTTTACCAATCTGAGGCTCATGGGATTTGGTGAAAGGAAATTATGGTCAATTTATTTTATATTTTGAAGATTTTTTTGTAGGAGGAGTAAGGGAGAGAAGTGTTTGAAGTGACCCTGGTAGACATCTCTATGTGGCTACCTAGACCTTGAACAAACAAAATAACCTAGTGTGCAAATGGCAATGCTTCCAAGTGTGTAACCCTGGAATCCCTATTGATTTATGTTCCCCAATAGGCCCATGGTATTTTAATCCATTAGTTCATTCATCTGAGCATAGTTGCTTCACAAAAGAGGCCTAATTAGCCCTTCTAGGATAGTCAAATTTCTACCGGCAGAGACCTTTATTTTCTATAACTTGACCCTTAATTTTGGGGTCTTTCACAACTTCCAAAAGGGTATTCGAATCCATAATTTTTTTTCCAATGTGTTTGGGAAAATATAAACTTAAGGACCCTTTACCCGCTAAATAGGGCTACAAGCAACTAAGCCTAATTGAGTGAGTTTCTTAAGATATGAGCATGTATTCTTGTCACTGGTGCTTTGTTTGAACTTAGGGAGTTTTGTATGACCCAAAACTAGTGTGAAAATGATTTTTAACCCTTGGAGGTATCATGGAGTGTGTTTGTAACAAGATACCCTTGATTGGGTAGGCAAGAGCCTTGGAGATAGTGAGAAGATTATACTAAAGTTGTAGAGCCTTTCCTTGTTCTAGGAGTTCAATTTTTAGGTTGTGGTAAAGCCTGACAAACATAACATGGGACCATACCATTTCTCTAGGGTGGAGTCAAGAGAAAATGGAGGGAGCTTGAATGAGGCATTTCTAGATGCATACCTATTTCGGATTGAAGTAGTACCAGCTCATTTCATAGATATTGTAGAGTTTTTGGCATCTGGTAAGGCACTTGAAGCATATACTTGCATGTAGAGGAGGAAATTGGTAGCCAGAGCAACAAATTACCAGTTCATTGCAGGACAATTACACAAGCTAGGAGATGATAACATTTTGTGCATATGTGTGTTGGTACATGAAAATGAAACAAATTGACATGGTTTGAATGAAGTTTTTTGGAGGACACTATGCAGGTCAAAAGGTTGTGCAGAAGGTGTTGCGTACAGGACTCTAGTGGCCATTCCTCTTTCAAGATGTCAAGGAGTATGTGAAGTGCTTTGATGTCTATCAAGGGATTGGAAAACCCCCATTCATGTGCTAGGGGGTCAGTGTCTTACATTTTGAGGTGTTTTGTAGGTAACAAGGAGGGCTCTGCATCAAATATTAAAGATTTGCAAGGGATTAGCAGAAATTTGGCTAATTCCCTTAAAAACATTAAGTAATTTGTCTTTTGTCTTATTTCTATTATGGCTGGATGTTGCTAGTTTTGTTGGGCTTTTATGTTGGTTTTTGCCCAGAACTGTGCTGGTTTTTTTGGAGAATGTATTTTCTTGTTTCTTAATGCTCTTATCTTTTAAGGATCTATTGTAAAGGGTTTCGAGATCCCTTCAAAACCTGTTTTTCCTGTAATCAAAACAATTTTTCATATTATTGAGGGAGGAATATTGGATTATATTGGATAAATGATTTTATATCATTAGATAATTATTATCTGTTATTTAATTAATTGGTTTGGAATTATTATCATTAATTTGTAATATTAAGGCTTTGATATTTAATTATTTAAATAACCTTTGATTGTTTATTGTGGCTTTAATCTATTTATAGCCCTTGGTTTATTATATTTATTTATTCCGCTTTATAGTTAATTGTGCCCATGAGTATTATTTTATTGGTTGATTTAATATTTACATTCTTGGGGTGATTAAATAAATATTATCCTACCTACCCTATTATATGGTTGGTTGAGTTATTGGGTAAGTAAATTAAATAATATTTTATTAATACTTACCTTGGATTTTGGAAAGGGCTGGTAAGAAATATTATTTAGTCTATTATTCTTATTGGTTGACATTATTGCATAGTTTGGGTTGATTTCTATTTATTGGATTTTGTGTGATTTCTCGAGGGCTGGCTTTTCAAATGCATTTTTTGGAGTTGGATTTTGGTTGCTTGCTGGAGTTAGATTTCTTGGGCTTGTTTGGATTTCAGTCTTCTTCTTCAATCATTCTTTCATCTCTTACCAGGTTGGAGATTCTTGCTTCTCCATTTTTAGTTTGAAAGATTGCATTCTCCTTGTTTGCTTAGAAAGATTATTTTCGGGAGCCAAGGGTAGAGGAATATATATTTATTTATAAATTTTAAAGTTTGATTTATTTAATATTAATTATATCCTATAGTTATACTTTAGTATTTAGGGAATTTATATTTTCTGTGTTTTGTTGTCGTGAAGGGTTGACACTGTGATTTCCTTATCTGTGAGTCTTGGCTCTGTACATGTAGATCTTGTATGGGTTTGAAGCTTGAATTTTTTTAGAGGCATGATGTTATTTAAGATGGCTAGGAGTTTTCATTTGTTTGTCTGTGAGGTTTTTGTAGCTAGACATTGTCGGAAGTTTATCTTCTCAGGGTTTGATTATATCTTTATATGATTATTTGAGCTTGGATTCTATATCTCTTAGTCCTTTATTAGTATTGTGTCTCTTTTGGTTGCATTTTCCGTACTTAACATTATTTCTATGATTTTATTTTTGCAAGTCATAAATTTATGTTTCATTTTTTGTGTTTCAGCCCTCTATGTCATACACGCTAGATATTTTATCATATGTGCTAATTCTTTTGTCATATGCATTGTTTTAATTATTGAATGCGCTATTCTGTATCGCAAAAGCGATATAGAATAATGCAAATGCACTAAAACTTAGTGTATGTGCTATAACTTTGAGTAAATGCGCTAAATACCACAACATATGCACTGCAGGACCTGTCAAATGCGTTACACAATTAGGTGTATGCGTTAATCTGGCTATTTTGTCTATTTCTGATGGATTTTATGTCTATCCAGAGGCTAGATCTTTATTTTCTAGGTATCCCGAGATGATCAGAGATTGTACTATTTATTTGGTTGGACTTTTATATTTTTGGTTTCGTATAAAAATGGCTTTCGCCTTTTTGGCAAAATTTAGCAAGATGTGCTATGCCTTGTTGTGATGTTGGGATCTTTGATTTCATTTGGTACCTGCTAGTTATGGCTGTGATGTTGGATTTTTGTGAATTGTGATATTATGTTATGGAGATCTTGGTTAACGGATTATGTTTTTGTGAGCCCTTTTGTTTGATTACTTGTGTTGTTAAGGCCTAGGTGCATGATTAGGGAGAGTGGGCTTCCATGAGTCTATCAAGGTCATGAGGATTAGACAGATAGGATTATTATGTAATAGAGTCGGGGTCTAGACCATTTGGATATCTCATTGGAATTTTTCCATTGTAATTGACAAGTGATAACATAATAATTAATATTAGGTGGGTTGGGTAGAGTAACTCATCAAAGCAAAATAAGGAATTAAGTTTTATAATACCCATCTCATGGATTAGAGATTAGAGTGAGGTGGTAGATCTAGTAATCGGGTAAATCCTACTACTTTGATTTCCTCAAAGGTTGAGATGGTTCTCATGTGTATCCTATGTGGTAGCATGTGATGACACTCTTTCCCTACATGTTGGTCCTAGTTCCTTAAGTCTTGTTGTTGAGTTGCCTCTGGAGGTTTCTTGGTTGTTTGGTATGTTTTCCTTGGTTTTGTGTTAGAGTTGTTTCCTCTTTAGTTTTTAGGTGCTAGCTTAGATCTAGAGTGTGTGTGGGATCTTGTGTCATCTCCTAACATGGGGGGTGGTTCCTTTGGTTCCACATGGTCGGGTGGTTGGTTCCTTTCTTCCATTGGGATGATTTTGTTGGATGCCTTGCGTGGATGTGGATCTCTTATCTCTTTAGCTCATGGATGGATATTCATACAAGATTATTGTGCATGATTCATTTGACATGTATATGTAATTATATGGAGAGCTATGCTCATTTGTTGTAAAGACATTGTATTCATGTATCTAGTAGATGTTATTAGGGAAAAATGATGTAACATGTGTATCTTGAGAATAATTAATAATGAGGACAATGGATATTGAATCTATGGATGTGTATTGTTGGATATTGTTGGTCATTGCTACTATTAGGATATGTTGTTGTCATTGATGTCAACATATTCCTATGATTTACTCCGGTGATTGTTGTTTGGGAATATTTTCAGATCTGGTTTGTAGTGTTGGTTTGCTGATCACTATTTTGCAGAGTTCGATATATCCTCCGGTATATTTCGATGTGATCAGATCTGGTGCTGAGCTTTTGGGATATTGTTTGGGATGGTCTTGTGTATCTTTATTTCAAATGGTTCATGATTTTTTTCTCTACAAGTTATCTTTCTTCGTGACAGATCCTGATTGGTTGTGTTCTTGAGCTTTCAGACGTTGACTGATGAAGATTTGATAAGTGGGAACGATGTAGCTATTTGTGATGATTCTAATGTGCTTGTTCATGTTTCCTAGTCATGTCCTATTTGTTTTGGTGATCTTCATTGATCATTACATGAGATTTTGATGGTTTTCATAAATCGGTATTGATTTGCACGTTATGTGGTATTTCTGCTGGTGTAGCGTGTTGCGGTTGATCTTGGAGTGATTTCCGATGGAATTGTGTGTTTGGGAATTTTATTTAGGACCATGTTATGCTATGTAAACCATTATATTGGTCTGATGGTCGATCTTTGTATCATGTGATGTAATTTTGTAATTATGAGTTGAGGGTTAGGGTTTAGCCAACCTTGTTGTCAAGGTTGATGAATTGTATATATAGGTGATATATTCATGTAATTTGGGTGTTGATGTTGTGTCTACATTATTAGAGAGAGTTGTATGCGTAGGGAAGACATCTATGCTTAACTGGAACTATAATTAGGATTTTGAAGATGCAATTCTATTAGTTCATTTCTTCTAGATTGTAGTCTGTATCATATTGTAAGTCAGTGAGACTTCCTAAAGGTTGTAGCCTTCCAGGCCATTGAGCAGTGAGGTCTAGGTAGTGTGACTGAATGCATGTGCATTCCCCATTGTAATATTTTCACATACTACTGCAGAGTATCATCTTACTATGGGTAGGTTCCCAATGCGGTTTTTCCCTTAACCAAGTTTTTGTTGGCATTATACACTCAGATGAGAATAGTTGGTGTTGTCATTGATGGCAATTAACTGGTAACATGGTTCACAGGTTACACCGACACCATACATTATCTACCAGCACCTGTAGTTACAACAATTTTATTCACACTGACATCTAGTCTACACCGACAACAGACACTACTGGCACTCTAAGCCGACTTGAAATAATATTGTTTTGTATTGTAATATCATTTGTATAGTCAACATGATGTATTGTAAAGACTCATATATGCATGAGATCTTGTAGGTCATTTTGAAATGTAATTAGGTATGTATGTAAGCAAATAACTGTATATGCATTTTGATGTAATTATCCTATGAATGAATAAGAGCAGAGTAGAGAAAAGCAAGGTTTAAGGAAAAGGTATCACATAGAGCTTAAACCAGTATTGAATCTAGCATTGCAGATGCTATTTTGAGTAGTACATTGTTATTCAATTTAACCATCCAATTGTAGTTAGTGGGACTCCATTTTTGTATTGAGCAATGAACTCGAGGCTGTTGGACTTTCGGCATGTGCAGGCTCCTATTGTACAAGTAATAGTTATTCATATTGGCCAGTGAGTAAATATTGCAGGTCACAAATCCTACCGAGGTTTTTCCCCTATCTGGTTTCCTTGTTGGCATTATGTGAACCAGCATGAGCCTTATGTAAACTAGCATGAAGACATAATGATATTGTATGTTGTCATTGATGTCAATATGAGACATAGTGTGAACCGACACATGAGATAAGTAAACAAAGAGATATCGGCATATGTGTGAACCGGTATATGCCAAAGTGAAGCGACACATTTGTTCAAAGTGAACCGGCATGCAGTTATGGGAATCGACACATGGAAGCACTGTATGACTACCAGTTGGTAAGGCAGCTTCCACTTCGGGGTTTTCGGTTGGAGTATCTCAAGTCTGTGTGACTTAATCGGTGATCTTTGTGTGATGAGTTAGTAGTATGATTGAGGACAGATCATGTTGCCATGTAAGCTCTGTGCGCATGAAGGATCTTGCATGAAGAAGACTATTCCTATCTACCTCAAGAATGTGCGAAGTCTATCAAATAGTGATAACGCATGATGGGTTATCAACTGCCATGAAAACGGTGGATAATGGATGATGGAGAATGTCTTGAGATCGACTCAAGACTGGTGCATTCAATGCAGTATGTTTCAATGGTCAGGATTGAACCATTTGAATTGCTCAACCTAACAGGTTTAGGGTTTAGGGTTTTTGCTACCGACCTATATGTTCCCTATAAGGTTGATGTTAGGTTTTTGTCTAAAGTTGTTGCCAAAAAGTTATGAGTGTGTATCCAATGAAAGTGATGCAAGATTCTTGCCAGACCATAGGAGAAAAGAGATACCTGCAAAGTGTATGTGCAGAAGGAAAAGAGGAGCCTAAATAGATCTGTATTAGTATTAAGTACTGTTAATAGATCATTGTAATACCTGTTGATCTCTAACCACTTCAACAGTTGCAAAATCCCCTAACAGGGTAGCCTTAACTGGCTTGATTCAAAATCCCTTAAATCGGGTGGTCTTAACTAGCTTGCTATAAATCCCTTAACCGGGTAACTCAAAGCTAATGAGTTCTGAGAAGCTAGAGAAGCTTAGGAGATCCTTTCAGCTATTGAGTTCTTAAAATCCTCTAACAAGGTGACCCTACTGGGTTTAACCCTTAACTAGGTATCCCTTAACCAAGTGATCTCTAACAAGATCGGTTCCTACCAGAACCTATTGTAATGTTCTTAACCAGACAAGGCTCGTAATAGAGAAGACTTCAAAAGAGTTTAAAAAGTAGCTTGTGGGTATTCATCCCCAATGTGGTTTTTCCCAATTGGGTTTCCACATGAAAAATATGTGTGTCATGTGAAATGCTTTTGTCTTGTGATGCTTTGTTTTATCTGTTAGGCACATGAAGCTTCTATGTTTTATGCCTGTTTATAAAACATATTGTACTCACTGTTGTGAAGATTTGATGGTTAGGTCAACTAGTTCATGCATGAGAATATTATGATAATGTGGTATTAAGCTAAAAGAAAATCTTAGTAAGTGACCGGTTCATGACTGATTGAGTTATTCTAGATGCTACTGGTTGCACTCTGTTTTATCGGTATATCTGTTTATCAATCATTATGAATGTTTGCTATCACACTGATTTTTGGACTGTATTTGTGTCTGTACTGATTCACCCCCCCCTCTCAGTACCGATTTGGTAGTAGTGGTTCATCATTGAGTTATCAATTGGTATCAGAGCACTCCAGGTCCTCTGTGTTGTAAGCTTAACCGCTTGAGGAAAAGATCCTAGCCAAATGATGAAGAGGGAAGGTCCAAAGTTCAATAGGGAAAACTTTGGTATATGGAAAGATAGGATGAAGATATTCATCAAAAGTATGGGTGTTCAACATTGGAGTTATGTTGAAAATGTATATGTTGTTCCTACTGGTACTCTCACCGATGACCAAAAGAGAGAGATACAAGAAAATGGGCAAGTCATGCAAGCCCTCATTAGTAGTCTATCTAACATTGAGTTTATTGATGTTCAGGACAAGGAAAATCCCAAAGAAGTATGGGATGTTCTTGAAAATATCTATGGTGGTGATGAACATGTAAAATAGGCTAAGGAAGAGAGCTTGAGAGGAAAGTTTGAAGACATGAGAATGGTTGAAGGAGAGACCATTCAACAGTATGGAATAAGAATCAAAATAGTTGTTGGAGAAATAAAAAGTGCGGGTGGCAAAATAGAAGATTCCACTATGGTAAGTAAAGTCTTGAGATCCCTGTTGCCAGTCTATGCAATAAGGGTTGCTACATTTTAGGAGCTGAGATCAATAGACAAGTCTAAGGCATCCTTGGACTCCATCATAGCCAAGTTGATAGCCTAGGAGCTAAATAGCTTTGATGGTAGTGTTCAAAAGTTAGAATCAACTTTTAAAGCTTCTGCTATACCATCTAGAAAAGGAAAAGAGGCTAGCACTAATGGGGAACCTAGTCAGAATAGAGAGATGAAGGATGAAGAGTTTCTGATGGAATTTGAAGCTCTTCTGGCTAGGAGATTCCCAAAAGGAACTGGTAAATACAAAGGTAAACTACCTTTGAAATGTTTCTCCTACAACCAGATAGGACATATTGCTATGAACTGTCCTAATAGTGACAACAAGGACAAACTAGAAAGGTTCAAGAAATTCAAAAGAGGAAACCAAAGAAATTGTTTTGTGGTAGTTGATGAAGGTGTCACAGATGAGGAATCTGAAGATGAAGAAAATGAAGACATTGTGTTCATTTCCATAAAGGAAGATGTGACAGACAAGAAGGTTCTTGTCTCTTGGTTTGATGATTCAAATGAGTGGATCATTGACAGTGGCTGCTCTCACCATATGACTAGTGACCGGAGCAAGTTTCTATCATTAGAAGAGTATGATGGTGGTGTGGTTCTCTTTGGCAATGATGCACCATGCATGGTCAAAGGCAGAGGGTCCATCTCCTTGAATGGAAAGAGTAGTGCTGACAATGTGTATTGGGTTGATGGTCTCAGACACAACCTTCTAAGTGTTGCCCAGTTAAATGACAGTGGACTCGCTTTGCAATTCAAGAATGGAGTTTGCAGAATCAAAGGTAAAGATGGTAAATTGGTAGCCATTGGCATGAAAACTAAAGGTAACCTATTTCATCTAAATGCTAATATAAGTATATATCTTATGGCTAAGCTTGATGATAGCTTGATATGGCATAGGAGATTCTGCCATGTGAACTTTGACAACATTGTGAAGGCTAGTAAGATCAAGGTAGTTAGAGGGTTGTCGGTGCTCAGAAAACCAGATAATACCTTGTGTAGAGAATGTCAATTGGGTAAAATGTCTTCCTCAACTTTTAAAGGTAAATCTTTCACTACTGACAACTTTCTTGATCTTGTGCATACTGGTTTATGTGGTCCTATGAAAACTAGAAGTGTGCAGGGTGAGAGGTACTTCATGATTCTCACTGATGACTGCTCAAGAATGATGTGGGTCACATTCTTGAAAGACAAGTCTGAAGCTTTTGGGAAATTCAAAGCTTTCAGAGCATTAGTGGAAAAGGAAAGTGGTAAAAGGATCAAGTGTCTTAGAATTGATCAAGGAGGGGAATTCACTTCCAGTGAATTCAACAAGTACTGTGAAGAATTTGGCATCAAGAGATAGTTGTCTGCCCCCCAGACTCCATAGAAAAATGGCCTAGCAAAGAGGAATAACCAGACTATGGTTGAAGCAGCTAGAACTATATTGATCCAAGGAAAGGTTGCTCACACCTTTTGGAGAGAAGCGGTGAGCACTGTAGTTTACACTATGAACCGGGTACTCATCAAAAAGGGCAAGGACAAAACTCCTTATGAGTATTGGACTGGTAAGACCCCTATGGTAAATTATCTTAAGGTCTTTGGTAGCAAATGTTACATCAAGAGGAGTGAACATCAGGGAAAATTTGAAGCTAAGTGTGATGAAGGAATATTTCTAGGATATTCCACCAAGAGTAAAGCTTTCAAGTGCTACAACAATAGGACTCAGAGAATTATGGAAAGCATCAATGTAAGAGTTGATGAATCCTCTGAGAAGATTGAGAAAACCGGTAGTGAGCAAGTTGAAAATGAACCGGTTGCAACCTTTTGGGAACCGGTTGTCAGTCAAGCGAGCACCAGTAACAGTGTTCCTAAACCGGTGAATGTTGATATTGATGAAGATAAGGATGGAGAAGAAAATCAAGAAGAACCACTTAAGATCATTCCTCGATATGTCAAGTTGAATCATGATCCCAAGTAGATCATAGGTGATAAGGATGTAGGAATCCTTACCAAAAGAAAGATCAGAGAAAACTTATGCATGATCTTTGAATTTGAGCCTAAATCATTCAAAGAGGCTCATAATGATGAAGACTGGATCAAGGCAATGGATGAAGAACTTGACCAGATAGAGAAAAATGGTACATGGTCCTTGGTACCCAAACCGGAGCATAAGAATGTCATTGGCACCAAATGGGTGTTTAGAAATAAGTTGAATGAGGATGGTACAGTGATTAGGAATAAAGCCAGACTAGTATGCAAAGGATATGCTCAAAAAGAAGGAGAAGACTATGGGGAAACCTTTGCTCCTATAGCCAGATTGGAAGGAGTTCGTATGCTTCTTGCATATGTAGCTTTTAAGAGATTCAAGGTGTATCAAATGGATGTAAAATCTACATTCCTAAATGGTGTACTTTAAGAGGAGGTATATATTGAGCAACTAGATGGGTTTACCCTATCTGAAGACAGTGACATGGTATGTAGGCTACACAAAGCATTATATGGTCTAAAGCAAGCACCTAGGGCATGGTATGAGCGCCTACCTTCCCATCTTGTGAAGATTGGATTTGAGAGAACAAGTGAAGATAGTAATATCTACTTGAAGTCTGAAGAAGATCAGATCCTGATCTGTGAAGTCTTTGTTGATGACATCATCTTTGGTGGAGATGACAAGATGAGTCATGAGTTTGCTGATGAGATGAAGAAAGAGTTTGAAATGTCACTCATAGGGGAGATTAAGTTCTTCATTGGACTGTAGATCCAGCAGATGAAAGATGGAATCTTCATCACTAAGTCCAAATATGTCAAAGAGGTGTTGAAGACTTTTGGCATGGAAGATAGCAAACCGGTTGGTACACCGATGGTGACCGGTTGCAAATTGACAAAGGAAGATGATTCCACACTGGTTGATGAGAAGGAATACCAATCAATGATTGGTAGGTTGCACTATGTAGTGCAAAGCAGACCGGATATTGCACATGTAGTTGGCATCACTGCAAGGTTCCAGAAGAGTCCAAGAGAATCTCACTTGAGTGCAGTCAAGCGGATTCTTAGGTATTTGAAGGGAAAAATTGACTATGGATTGTGGTACCCATACAACAATAATTTCAATCTGAAATTATTCATAGATGCTGATTGGGCCGGTAATGTGGATGACCGGAAGAGCACAACTGGTGGTGCATTATTTCTCGGTGGTAGATTGGTCTCATGGATGAGTAAAAAGTAGAGTTGCATCTCTTAGTCTACAGCGGAAGCAGAGTATGTTGCAGGTTTCATGAACTATACTCAAACAATCTGGATGAAGCATGTACTAGAAGGCTTCAAGATCCCTGTACCTAAACCGGTAAGTATATTCTGTGATAACACAAGTGCTATCAATATATCAAAGAATCTGGTTTTACATTCTAGAACCAAGCATTTTGAGCTTAAGTATCATTTCTTGAGGGAAAAGGTTCAAAATAAAGAGATTGCACTGGAGCATGTGTCCAGTAGGAGTAGTTAGTAGACATATTCACCAAGCCTCTCCCAAAGACAACATTTGTACATTCAAGAGGTGAATTAGGGGTATTGCCCCTTCAGGAGGTGAACTAAAAGTGGTTGTTCCACATTAGTTAGGTACTGGATAGACAAATCTTTGGTTGATTGGTGTGTTTAAGGATGCTACTCCTCAGGGGAGCAACATAAGGAAACAGTGGTGATTGTACCTCCACTTTGGCATTATTGTCAAAGGGGGAGAAGAAGCGAAGTGAAAAGATATCTAAAACAAATGGGGAGAAGATGTGAAGCAGAGAAGATATCTTTTGTATATTGCCATCAATGCCAAAGGGGGAGATTGTTGGCATTATATGAACCGACATGAGCCTTATGTAAACTAGCATGAAGACATAATGATATTGTATGTTGTCATTGATGTCAATATGAGACATAGTGTGAACCAACACATGAGATAAGTGAAGAAAGAGATACCGACATATGTGTGAACTAGTATATGCCAAAGTGAAGCGGCACATTTGTTCAAAGTGAACCAGCATGCAGTTATGGGAACCGACACATGGAAGCACTGTATGACTACCAGTTGGTAAGGCAGCTTCCACTTTGGGGTTTCCGGTTGGAGTATCTCAAGTCTGTGTGACTCAATCGGTGATCTTTGTGTGATGAGTTAGTAGTAAGATGGAGGACAGATCATGTTTCCATGTAAGCTCTATGCGGGTGAAGGATCTTGCATGAAGAAGACTATTTCTATCTACCTCGGGAATGTGTGAAGTTTGTCAAATAGTGATAACGCGTGATGGGTTATCAGTCACCATGAAAACAGTGGATAATGGACGATGGAGAATGTCTTGAGATCGACTCAAGACTAGTGCATTCAATGTAGTATGTTTCAATGGTCAGGATCGAACCATTTGAATTGCTCAACCTAACAGGTTTAGGGTTTAGGGTTTTTGCTACCAACCTGTATGTTCCCTATAAGGTCGATGTTAGGTTTCTATCTAAAGTTGTTGGCAAAAATTTGTGAGTGTGTATCCAACGAAAGTGATACAAGATTCTTGCCAGACCATAGGAGAAAAGAGATACCTGCAAAGTGTATGTGCAAAAGGAAAAGAGGAGCCTAAGTGGATCTGTATTAGTATTAAGTACTTTTAACAGATCATTGTAATACCTGTTGATCTCTAACCACTTCAATAGTTGCAAAATCCCCTAACAGGGTAGCCTTAACTGGCTTGATTCAAAATCCCTTAAATCAGGTGGTCTTAACCGGCTTGCTGTAAATCCCTTAATCAAGTAACTCAAAGCTAATGAGTTATGAGAAGCTAGAGAAGCTTAGGAGATCCTTTCAGATATTGAGTTCTTAAAATCCTCTAACAAGGTGACCCTACCAGGTTTAACCCTTAACCGGGTGATCTCTAACAGGATCGGTTCCTACTAGAACCTATTGTAATGCTCTTAACCGGACAAGGCTCCTAATAGAGCGGACTTCAAAAGAGTTAAAAAAGTAGCTTGTGGATATTCATCCCCACTATGGTTTTTCCCAGTTGGGTTTCCATGTGAAAAATATGTGTGTCATGTGAAATGCTTTTTTCTTGTGATGCTTTGTTTTATCTGTTATGCACATGAAGTTTCTATGTTTTATGCCTATTTATAAAACATATTGAACTCACTATTGTGAAGATTTGATGGTTAGGTCAACTAGTTCATGCATGAGAATATTATGATAATGTGGTATTGAGTGAGCTAAGAGAAAAGCTTAGTAAGTGACCGGTTCATGACTGATTGAGTTATTCTGGATGCTACCAGTTGCACTCTGTTTTACCGGTATCTCTGTTTATTAGTCATTGTGAATTTTTGTTGTCAAACTGGTTTTTGGACTGTATTTGTGTCTGTACTGATTCACCCCCCCCTCTCAGTACTGGTTTGGTACTAGTGGTTCATCATTGAGTTATCATTCCTCACCAAAAATATCTGTGTTATGTTATGCATTGATTCTTATTCTTTTGTTTCTCTTTACTACATTATTATTTGTTTATCAATATATTAATGTGGGTTGTAAAGTTGCAAACAAGTTTAAATCTTTCATCCACCTATTAGACACTGACTCACCCCCCTTTCAGTGTCTTTGGGACTGACCTAGAATCTAAAAATTTTCCACGTCAAAATCTTGGTGTTGTGTGTTGTGCCTTCAATTTGCCTATTAGTCTTATTGCTACAGTTTATTAGATCTATTTTTGGTGGTTAAGTTTGTTATTCTGGTGAAGATGGATTCACCCCCCCTCTCTATCATCCTTCTTGATTTCTACTAACAGTTGGTATTAGAGCTAGATCCTCAGATAGAAGCTTAATCGAGGAGATCCGAGATGGAAGGTCAAGGTGTTATCTTTAAGAAGGACATTCTCAGGTTTGATAGAAGTAATTGGAAGAACTGGATGGAAGTGCACTTTAAATGTCTTGGTGAAGATTATTGGAATATTACAAAGAATACCTATGTTGCTCCTCAGAATGGACCATCTACTCCTGATGAGATTAAGGAAGCTGGACACAATATTAGAGTGAAGGAAGAATTGCTTAGTTCCTTGACTAATTTTGAGATGACAAATGTAATGGGACTTCAGACCTCCCATAAGATCTAGGAGAAGCTTGAGATCTTGTATGAAGGTGATAAACAAGTGAAAACTTTGCTAAGTTACAGAGTTTGAAAGGAAAATATGAGACATTGAAGATGGGAGATGATGAGAACATACACTCTTTTATAGATAAGGTGAATGATCTTGTCCTAAGTAACAGATGTGCCAGTGGAACCATTGAGGAAGATGATGTTGAACACAATGGATCATTGAGAGGGGGTGAATCAGTGATTTTAATATTTTATTTTTAATAAGAAGATACTGGTAAATGAAACAAACTGAGTGTTAATCAACAATTAAAATAGTGCAACCAAGGTGTGTGAAAGGATTTGCTAAACTACTAAAATATCAAATAAACAAATATGCAACACACAACACGAGATGTATACAAGGAAAACCCAATGTGGGAAAAACCTTGGTGAGAATAGCTGTTGGAGATCTTCTACTCCAATCCAGCCACACAATGAAACTCTGATTACAAAATTTAGGGCACCAACCCAAGGAGCACCAACCCCTGATTTATGAGCACTGACTCAAAGGAGCACCAACCCATGACACAATTTTTTAGGCTACTACCTAAAGGAGCTACAACCCCTACACTAAGCTACAACTTAGTGAGAAACAATATAAGACTTAGATACACAAATGAAATCACTGTTGCAAATGAAGTTTTACAACCTTACAATATCCTACTCTGTCGGTTTCATTCTTACCGCTCTCTTTCCTATTTTCCTACTCTACAACTTGACTTTGCTGATCACCTTTCTCAATCCTTTCTCACACTATCTTCCTCCTTCTTAACTCACCCTCAATCACTCTTTATCAGGTACTACTTCCACCAGTTTATAACCTCTATGTTCAATGCACTCTTCACTGATTGTTCCTTATACTGGTTTGCTCTGCTTCACCTGTAAATTAATACTTTTCTCAGAAACACTATTAGTGTTTTTCTCTTTGGCTCTCAGAGATCAAAAATTACCCTTGTCTTCTACAATAGCAATAACATTGCTCTATCTCGAGCTCTTCTTTTTAACCACTGGTTTCCTGCCAAAACACAAATCAAAATTTGAGCGCTTACAGTTTCCTTTTCCTGACACAATCTGCATTAGATCCTATCTAGTCTGTCATGTGTTGATCACCTATACTCTAGAGATGTATCTATACATATTTTCCATTCCCAATGCATGCTTGCTAAAGATAGAAATCACGTACAAGATTTTTCACTCTGAAATATGTTGACACATAAAAGTGTCTGGTTGTTTCCTTTTCAAGGTCATCTTGGGATCAGATTTCCTTTGCATAGATTTAGGTGCCAACCACTTGCTGATCTTCCTTTGTCATTCTTTCTTCCTTGATCCACATCTGTCAGTTATAATCCCATGATTTGTGGCTATTTCATTTATGCTGACTAACAATTTCTCCAACCTTGTTGATGGTAGCTTTACCGACCCCTACATATTTGCCACCTCAGCTCCACATGGCATCACACGATCAACCACTTAGCTTACCGACACACAGTCAGTTCAGACTTGATCGTTCAACAACCTCATACCATTACATCCCTTTACCGGTGAGACCTTTTTCTTTTGCTAACTTGAAGTATAAACTACACCAGTAACACACCTTCACCTTTGGTGGTTTATGATGACTTTAACATTTTGCCTCTTTATCATAAACATGAAGCCAAACTTCAGACTGGTATAAGCTCAAGTGTTTATTACTTAACATGGTCACCCACACATGTATCTCATCTCATACTGATGAAATTACTAATAGTACTTGTCTTTCATCATACTACTACATTATTCTTCATCCCAGTACCTTTCCTGCAATACCGGTTGACATTAATGACAACTCAATGCCAACAATCTCCCCCTTTGGCATTGATTTCAACATTCCTTTTTTAGTTACACTCCCCCTTTGACAACAATGAAAAAAGGGAACTTTAGACTGACACCAATAATCTCTCTCTTGACAACTCCTGCTTAATTCATTCGCTCCCCTTGTATCAATGCATCATGACTCAAGGCTCCACCTGAATTACGCATCCTCTCATGCATTTAAGTGCTACCACATGGTGGGACAACTCCCATTTTTTGTCTTAGGTACTCAAAAGGACCCAATGGAAGTGTCTTGGTGAATATGTTAGCAATCTACTCATCGATGAAAACATATTCTACCAGAACCTCCTTGTCAGCTACCTTCTCCCTCAAGAAGTGATACTTGATTGCAATATGTTTTGTTCTTGAGTGCATTAGTGGATTCTTGGAGATGTGATTGCACTTGAATTGTCACACCAGATTGGAATGGGTTCTGGTATCTCCACCTGTATGTCTTTCAGTGTTTGCTTCATCGATAAAACCTATGAACAACATGTAGCGATTGCTATGTATTTTGCGTCAACAGTAGATAGTGACACTAAATCTTGCTTCTTACTGTGCCATGATACTAACTGGTCTCCTAAGTATAAAGTGCCTCCACTTGTACATTTCTGGTCATCAATACTTCTTGCCCAATCTACATCAGTATAAGCCTACAAGGTGAAGTCCCCTGTCTTTGGATACCACAGACCATGACTGATAGTCCCTCGTAGATACCTAGAAATTCTTCTAACTACATTTAAGTGAGACTGTTTAAGAGCAGTTTGAAATCTTCCTACCATGCAAACAACTTGTACAATATCCAGTCTAGATGTTGTTAAATACAAAAGACTGCCAATCATAGACCTATATAGTGTTTTCTCAACTTACAACCAGTAACCATGGGAGTGCTCAGTGGTTTGCTATCCTGCTATGGTTTGGATCTTGATCAATTCATACAATCATAATAAATTTTTGTTTCCAACTAGGGGCAAAATCCTATTTCCTTTTTCTAAGGTGATCTTTTGAATCTTTGAAAATCCCAAAACATTCGAAAAACTTAGAAAAACCCAAAAAATGCCTAGGATTTTGAAACAAATAACGAGCAACAAAGAAACGAAGATCAAGGCATTTCACCAACAACTGAATCATGAAACTCAGAAAGCAAAGAATCAATCAACAAGCTATAAAGGATTATTAAAAATCATTCATCAAGATGATTATATCAGTTAATGACCATAAGAACATGTGAATCACATACAAGATTCAGTGTTTGTATCTTGATTTTATTGCTAATCATGTACTCTATGTGACTCAAGGATGTCCATGACTAGAGAAGCTATGATGGGGCATGATTATTTTCTTTGATTGTTGTTAGTGGTTTATCTCTTACTACGTTATGAACTTGTCTCAGGATATGATCTCCAAAAGATCAAGGAGGGCGTTCCAAGTCATGCATGAAAGGGGATAATCCTTGTCTATTCTGCAAGCAATACTCAGGTCAACTTGATTCATTATATTAAGTTGCTTGTATTAACTTGCTATATTAAAATCCATGTAAGCAATACTCAGGTCATCTTGAATCATTATGTCAAGTTGCTTGTATTTTCTTACAACATTCTAAATCTCAATGATGAAATCAAGCACTGTTACAAGATAGCATATGAAGAATGGCAGTACAATTTTTAGTTAGATGATTTTGGATTAGCTCATTATTCATCTACATTATAAGCATTCATGGTTAGTTGCATTATAAGCATATCATTTCATTCATAGATCAATGGTCATAAATAAAGATTGAGTATAATTGGACAAACAAAAACAATTTGCATTTAATCATTATAGGTGCATTCATTTTAGAATTATTTTAAATCATTATCCATTTCATTTAGTTGTATATAAATCATTTGCATTAGTTTGCATTTAATTAAGTGCATTTCATTCATCATGTAGTGTATCATCATTATTATTTATCATTTTATAACGATCATTTAGTTACATCTTTGCACTTAAATTCATAATCATCATAAATATACAAAATCAAAAACATTTCATATAGATCATTTACATCATCATCAAAAGAAAAATCAATCATTCATTTGCATTTCCATATAGATCATTACATTCATATCATTTAAGTTAGAAATCATTTCCATTTGCATCCAAGATCATCAAAAATCACTAAAAGCATTTATCATTGCATCATCATATGAAGCATCATAATAATGAAAACAAAAGATCACAACATCATGCATATAATCACTACATCCATATAATCAAAGAATAAATATCATCATCAAATAGAGTAACATGCATATAAAAAGAATCATCATATGGAATCCATGTCTGCATATAGATCATCATAAAACAATAAAAGTCCAAGTTGACAATGATATCAAATAAACAATACAAATGCCTCATCAAATACAAATCAAGTCACGACTATCTTGTACCACTACCACCTAACTCTATCCATCTCTGTGGCTATGGATGAGAAGATCCTCTAGATTCATGTCTCCCATGGTCAGCACTCCTCTAAGGAGGTCCCACGACCCCACCACTACTAGTATCAATCAACACTATGGTATGATAACTACTTTCTCTCTAGCTCTTTGCAATTGCCTCCTCATATTGTCATGGCCAATGGGAAGTCTAGTTCCTAACACAAACTAGTGCTCTAATAGTATCCATCGAGAGGGTACCTGATCCAACCTATTGAATATGATCAAGAAGACCCTGAGTATCTTGTTGTCTCCTAATAGCTCTGTACTGCTCAGTAATAAGAGTCTGCACTCGTGCTCAAACCTGATCAATCTATGCTCTTAGAATGTCAATAGTATCCTTCCCTGGCACATCATGCTCTGGTGCATCCTGCTCTACCATATCATGCTCTGGTGCAACCTGCTATGGTAAATCCTACTATGGTACAGGAACCCCAATCCCCTCACCACCAATGTGTCTAGCTACTGGAATCTTGGTCTAAGTAACTCTTCAAACCCATTGTCTAATTAGGGGAACATGATCCTCAGGATCCTCATCATCTCCACCATGCACTACAATAACCCTAGGATTTGGCTGAATCTATCCAAAATCAATGCCTATCCTGCAACCCCCATCTAGTCCAGTCACCCTGCCTCATGTCAATGGTAACCCTCTCGGTGATCTCATGCCTATCTTGCCATGCTCCCTCCCAATCTATCCAACATCTCTCCCACCCATAGGATGTACTCTCTCAATCCTACCAGCCGGTCCAAATGGTCCTCCAAGAACTCTTAATCAAGCTCCCCTCCGTCCAGGTCTCCTACTACCACCACATCCATCCCCACCCTCATCTCCACCTCCCCTAGCCTCATGAACACCTCTAAGCTCTTGTCTCCATTTGCGTTTTCTAGTAACTAGATCATTTGAGTCATCCTCATCATCTCCTGAACTAGGAGGAGGATCTGCTGGATCAGTAATGTGAGGAAATGGATGAGCTAATATATACTGGGCATAATCTGCAGTAACCTCAAGATCAAGAATGTGTAATCTCATATCATAAGCCACTCTCAGAGTATAAACAAACTCTGCACAAATAATCTCAAATGACAAGGAAGGTCCCCAATCTCGCCTATCTCTGTAACACTGAGCATATATCATCACACAAGTAGGCATAGGCTGGATGATACCAAACTGTCTCAAAATCGGACCAACCAACTATCACTCAATAATAAAAGTTGTTTGACCAATGAGATATCTACTCTATATGATAAATGGTAATGTTTATGCATCATCCATCCATGGCTCACAATCAAGATATGGTCTCCAAGTAATGTTGTCCAATGAATCTAGCACCCAACGCCAATACTCCATCTTACCCATCTTATGTTGAGTAAGGATACCTGCATAAATATACAAATATGGCTACCTCTCTCCAGCCACTTTGTGATGGATAGGACGGGTAACAACAATGTGCTCCCAGTACCAAATCTACAATAATGTGCTCTCACCGCATCCAACTAAAAAACCTCATGATCTTCTATCAGGACATATAAATCCTCCAATCAAACCAGCAAGAATAACAGGAAGAGCCTCATAATACATCACCATATCAACCCATCTGATCTCTCCTCTACCAATGCTATCATCAACAAACATGACTCTACAAGCCTCTATCCCAACCTGATCCTGATAATCATACTGCACAAGCTCACCAGTCACTGAGATATGCAGAATCCTATACACATCCTTAAGAGTTACACTAATCTCACTCATCAGTAGGTGGAAAGTGTTATGCTCGTTGTGCCATCTCTCAGCCAACGCCGTCAATAATCATCTATTATGTGTAATCTCAGGCATATAGAATAAATGGCATAAACCATAGGCATCTATATGTCTAATCTTAGCCTAGGTCAGCTTTAGAACTAAATGACACACTACAAGTAATTTCTCCCAACACTGGAGAACATCAAGTTTCTCCTATTTTGTCAAGAGAAATCAATCAAATCAAATCAAACTGAAGCAAACTACGCTATCTATCTATCAAATCAAAACTAAATAACCAAATCTATCTATCTATCAAATCAAATTGAAGCAACTTACGCTATCAAAACATTTTAAAACCTATCAATCATGGTTTTTTTATCAATCATTAAGTTTACTCAAAAAATTTGCTAAGCTCTTACATCAGAAACTAAATCGGTTTCTTAGAGCAACTCTATCAAATCAAGCTAATCAAAGCTACTCTATTAATCAAGCTAATCAAAGCTACTATATCAATCAAGCTAATTAAAGCAATCCTATCAATCAATCCAACAATCAAAGCTACCTAGCAATCTATCAATCACTCAATCATGCAATCATGCAATAAAGACCCTATTTTCATCATCAATGCATATTAAACATGTTAAATCTAATCATCAAAGTGATTTTTAGCCTTTGCACTTATCAAAAACATCAAATTTGACCAAAAGCGCTATCCTACTGAGCATTTGCACTAAATTACAACAAATGCACTAAATCTAAAGGCATTTGTGCTAACCTAGTGCATATGTGCTATCTTTTTGAGCAAATGCGCTAAAACTACAAGCATACGCGCTAAAACTACAAGCATACGCACTAACCCATGCAAAAGAGCTACCTTTTTTTGCAAAAGTGTTAACAAATGATGCATTTGTGCTATCCTATGCATAAGTGCTAACATTTTTAACATATGCGCTAACTAAAAGAGGATATGTGCTAATCTATTCATTTGCGCTAATCCTAATTGCATATGTGCTATAAAAAATTACATTTGCGCTAACCTAATGCCAAAAAAATTCCAAAAATTTGGAAATTAAAAAACGCGCCTAAAACATGAAAATTTGAATGAAAACTTGCAAACAAGGTTCGGGATAAGATACTTGCCGGATATCCATACTTGATTGGTCACTGGTAATGCCAAACACACTCAATCGATGGTTCTCCACAAGAATCGCCATTTCGCCACCTCAATAAGAATATCTTCTCCACAAGCTAACAAGGATAACAATGAAATTTAAATTAACCTTGGTTAATGTTATATTTACTATTTGAAGAGTAATTAATTTCAATGGGGCAATTGAATTTATTTTTTCTAAATGAATTTAATTGACTAAATTTTTATCAATTATCATGAGATCAATCGTTCAAACCATAATTTTTGACAATTTTACGATCAATCTCCTGAAGGGGCACACAAACAAGATTTTCAATCTCTACCAGGCACACTATCGGGACTTGATTTAATCTTTGAAACAATGTTGTCTTCACATTATTTCAAAGAGGGGCAGAATGTATACACACAAAAATTGGCTATGAGCAATTAAATAAATATTTTATATTTATTTAATAATTATTCTTCTATTAAATAGTTAATTTGAAAAGATTAATTTATTTAATTCATTTTCGTGTCTTTCTATTAATTAATATTTTATTAATTAATTTATCTATCTTATTCCTCTAATTAATTAAATATCTAATATTTAATTATTCCTCTAACCAAGTTAGTTAAATATCTAATATTTAATTATCTTCTCCAAGCAATTAAATATCTAATATTTAATAGTTATTCTCTTATCCTATATTTTCAAATATTAAATAATTCTTAAATTATTAAAATCCATTTTCCAACTCACCTTCCATCTCCACTTCATCTTCCCTTTGCCAACTCATCCATCATGTGGCTAAGGAAATTAATATTTCTTAAATATTAATTTATCATTTATCTCCAACTTCCAAACTTAATGAAAATTGTGTACGTACACATATTTCATAACCATTTCCTATATTCTCTCCAACACCCCCTACATCTTAGGAAGGACTTGAGTCCACTTGTCCTCTCATGCCTAAATCTTCTCTAACCATCCCTAGATTCTCTCAGTCAGCAAACCAGTCAAGGTGAGATGAGTGACACTTGTCTTCTCCTCCCCCCTTTCTCTCAACCTTCACCTTTGCTCACAACCATTCAAATCTACAGATCTGATCATGACCATTGATCTGAGCCACATCATCTAATCCTCTCAAGGTGTATAAAATCAAGAGCTTTAGTTGAGAGAGAGTTAGTTTTCAAATCAATCATATGCATCCATGAGTTTTTGAAGCAAATAGCAATAGCAATAGAAATTATCATATAGCATAATCATTTTAGCATAATCATGTAGTATTTGCATATCATAGTATTTGTTAACTACAAGTTATCAGTCCATTCTTCATATGCCATCTTGGAAGCCATCAGTGCATTGTCTGAGAGCACACCATTTGCAACTAGGAATAGTGGAGTTAGGACACAATGAGACATAAGCCATGAAGGTAAAAATAACATTTTTATTTCACAAGTACTTCATGTAGTTTCACTGGTTGAATTTGGATTTCCTGTATGCATTTCCATTTGTATTTTGTAAAACTAACTTATGACAGGTAACATTCTAAGGATGAAATTCAAGCTGACATATTTTAGCACCCATTGTGGGGCTCATAAATCTCGCATATACTTTTAAAAATCTCACAAATAGTTAAATCAATGCATTTGTAATGCAGATTCACACATGTGTGAATCTGACAGCACTTTTGTTCTACAGGTTAGTGCATTTGCCTTCTAGGATAATGCATTTACAACATAGGTTAGCGCATGAGCATTCTAGGTTATCGCTTTTGTCTTAGAGTCTATGCATTTGTATTACAAGTTCGCGCATTTGTGCCCTTGGTTAGCACATATGTCAAAGAAATCATGCTTTTGTATCCACAGAACAATG
This sequence comes from Cryptomeria japonica, assembly GCF_030272615.1. Lineage (NCBI taxonomy): Eukaryota > Viridiplantae > Streptophyta > Pinopsida > Cupressales > Cupressaceae > Cryptomeria > Cryptomeria japonica. The sequence goes on along the minus strand of NC_081411.1, from coordinate 706,393,352 downwards.
CTTTTGTAGTCTACGTTAGCACTTTTTAGCAAAAAGATAGCGCATATGTTAGATTAGCATTTCTGTTCATAAAACTTACAAAATTTTCTTGCAGGTCCGAATGTCCAAGAAATCAAATTACTAACTGTAGACACTCAAAATTGTCATGTCTAATTAAATAAATATTTTATTTATATAATTATCTAAGCCTAATTCTTCTATTAATTAAATAAATCTTTATTTATTTAATTAATTCATTTATCCTCTTCTAGCCTTATTTCTCATTTAAATAAATACATTTATTTATTTAAATTATCCTTTTCCTAAATTAAATAAATATTTTATTTATTTAATTGTCCTACTTCTTCTATTAATTAAATAAATCTTTATTTATTTAATTAATTCATTAGTTTTTTCTACACATGACACATGTCATTCATCTCTTAATTCATACACTACCTACCTCTTTCATTATTTTGGTATTTCTTTTACCTACCCTCTAATCCTAGCCGACCTCTCTTTTTACACCTCTCAATCTTATCCCTCCATTTCATATTGTTTCTTCTATTTAAGGAGATGCTTTCTTCATTGTCAAACCCTAATGACTAATCACTCACCCTAATCACTCAGACTAATCAACAATTTTGGAGGACTTGGCTACACTACGATCCTACTTGCAACCACATTCCGTTCTTTGTTGAGCTCTTGTGCATATAAAAATCTGAGAGCAAATATATCAAGCAAGATCAATGGAGATAGGAAGAATGGAGATCAAAACCTTATTGGACATGTGATGGTATAATCTTTTTGATTTTGAGTTATTTGCATTGTCTTAGGTAATCTTCATATGTTATGGTGGATCTTTGTTCATTGTTAGGCTAGGGTTTGGTGGTTGAATTCATTTAGCCTTTCAATTTTGTTATTATTGTTATCCATTTTCACCATAAAAATTTTGGCACACCCGGTGGAACATGGATTTTTCTTAGATCAATGTTTTTTGCAGATTTTTCTAACCCTATATTGCTATTTTGTAAAACAATTTGGAGAATAACCTTGTGCAGCTAGGGTTTTGGACACAAAATCAAGATCTTGGAGAGATTCAATCATATCTCATAAACGGATTGGAAATTTTCCACCAAATGTTTTTTGCAGGTTGAAGAAAGTATCAGGAGCTCTCAATCCAAAATTCAGAATTTTTGGAGCAAATTTTCAATTTTTAGGAATTTTTTATGATTTTTCATAAAAAATTTATTTTGAGAGCAAATGAGAGAATTTTTCAGATTTTCTTACATTTTTGGAAATCTCTCATAATTATACACAGGATCTATTCTTTGTGAATTTAATTTTGATGCAAAATAGTTCCCTAAAAATTGGATCTTTAAAAATTAGGGTTTTTATTTATTTTGATTCGATCTCACAAACGGCTTTGAATTTTTCCATAAATTTTTTTTTTCAAGTCAAGAATAGTATCAGAAAGATTTAGTAAAAATTTCAGATTTTTTGGATCAATTTTGCATTTTATATGAATTTTTTATGATTTTTCATAAAAAATTAATTTTGAGAGAAAATTAGAGAATTTTTCAGATTTTCTTATATTTTTGGAAATATATTAGAATTATACATAGGATATGTTCTTTTTAATTTTAAATTTGATGCAAAATCATTCTTCAAAAATCAGATCTTTGAAAATTAGGGTTTTGCATTATTTTACTCATATCTCACAAACTGCTTGGATTTGTTGCCAGAAATTTTTTGTGCAGGTTTGGAAGACCATCAAGACTCTTCAATAAAAATTTCATATTTTTTGGATCTATTTTGCATTTTATATGAATTTTTTATGATTTTTCATAAAAAATTAATTTTTAGAGCAAATTAGCAAATTTTTTGGATTTTCTTACATTTCTGGAAATCTCTTAAAATTTTACAGGAGGTCTTTTTTTATGATGAATCAGATCTTTGAATTGGTCAACAAAACGCATTGTTGAAGGCCCCTATTTCACAAAGTCTTTTGGATCTAAAATTTACCTAACTTGTGTGCTTGCAGGAAGGGGTGATCATTTGAAACAATCCAAACTACTAATAAATCTTTGTTGCAGGTCCTTGACAAGGGTTTTTGGATTTTTATTGTGTGCCTTGTTTTCATAGACTAGCAAACACTTCAATTGGTGCACTAAAATTGAATCATTGTCTTTTGTGTCTTGAGCAATAGGCTCTTTTTTTTTAATCTTTAGAGGGTCTGTCTTCCCGTGTGGTCATTAGGACTACTAGTGAGAAGAGAACGACCCAAGTGGTAGTGAGGAAAACCCACCTCATCCGAACCACTATAATCAAATGTATTCATGGTGAAAACTATGAATAACGTGTGCTGATTAGTTCATACCGACACTATGTCTCCCCATAAACCCGTTTGATCAAATTTATTTGATCATTTGTAGGGCGTAACCCCTACCGGCTGGGAGCCTTCTGTATTTACAGAGCTGAAAGTGCCGCATGTATGGCCACACGAGCGGATGCCCTTACTAGCACCTTTTTGTTTTAGAAGCCCAAATCCTTCTAGTTGTTGGGGCAGGAGGTCGGACCTCTAGTAGCGGCCCACACACATACGGTTCTTAGTAGAGATACAAAGTTCACCATGGGGAGTTTTCATGGGGACTGATGCTTGGCTGACCCGAGAAGTGAGTGCCGAGGGTGGAGCCAGTGAGGTCAAGCATCTAAGTATCCGCTCTGAATAGCGTAGCCTCGGGGGTAAAACCCCATGTGGGATCAACAACTATTGTCTTGGCCAGCCATAAGAATTGTGCTTGACTTATGTTAAACATTCAAACAATCAAGACCAAACAACAAAACATTGTGTCTTTTGTGTCTTCAAGTGTATGCAAAACAATTTTACATCAAACAACACACTTTTCTTGGAGTCATTGTCAGTCTAAACACTTGCAAACATTGAGTCCTCATCAACATTGTATCCTCTTGTCACGAAAAATAGTCAAACATTCAGATTTGGTCACAACCAAAAACTTCACAAATTGGAAAAATTTCACAGTCCAGCAAACAAAAGAAATCAATTTCGGAATACTTGAGCTTCCTAGGTTGTTTCTTCAGGTTTCATCTAGCATTCAACCTGTCCTTGGGTCTCACATAGTCCATCATTGCTTCACATCTCATTTTACATACATACTTGTCTAAACTTGAGTCAAAAAGGTCACTTGCTTGTCCTCACTATACTCTTTCAACACACTACATACAACTACACTTTGCTAAGTGGTCCCTCATCAAGGTTTCTTACCTTTGGGTCTCATTTGGTCTTACTTAGAGTCAAGGTCAGCTTACCTCATCAAGAGAAACGATCCTCTCTTTGGAAGTCACACCTACTCTACTACTCACATACTTGGTCTTACACGTTGGACATTGCAAGTACACCTCAAGATTCATTTACACTCCATACAACTCTTGGTCTTCCATACTTTTTCCATTTTTCATCTAGTCTCTCACATCTTGGTCAAATACCTAGTTCATGGTTGAAACACGCCTTCAAAAATCTAGGAGAATAGCTAAAGAAGCTCAAGAATCCGCAAACATGAGTTCTTATGAGTATGACAATGATTTATTCTTCAATCCTGAGCACACTACATTACCAGACATGGATGTTTATAGAAATAATCCAAATGTGGAAAGCGCAAACACTATAAACAACAATACTACACACAATGACAATGTGGACAACTCTTCAATACTATCAGCAGACATAGAAGAATCCATAATGAATCCTCATTTCAATAGATTGGTTGAAGAGATAATGAGGAGAGATCGACAATACATTTTACACATGATGGCACAAAGTGGAGTTAAAATACCTCATGACTTTGACATGTGTCAACTTATGGAAAGTCGACCCTCACAACAAACTCAATCCAACATGGATCAAAGGAGACCAAATAGTGGAGGAAATAGAGGACCGAATGTGATGCTTGAGTCACCATCAGTTTTGCTTCAAAAACTAGAAATCCCACATACACAAGCTCAAACATATGATACTCACACTCGAAGACCATTATGGAGGCCTTATGTAGACAGATATGCTCAATCACATGCTCAAGGTATGGATCAATCAAAACAAGTAGATACTCAAAGGCATCCCCAAAATTTTGACACAAGGAGACCTCATGTCCAAATTGGGGGCAACACAATGGAAAATGAAATGCCTATTGAATATGGTATATATGCACAAAATAGATATGGGGTCCCTCAACATGAAGTTATGCCAAGTGCTCCATATATGCCATATCAATATAGACCTCCATATGGACATGTCTACGATCAGTATCATCCATACATGCAACAAGCTCCTCCTCAAATGGGTGTTTCAAACATGGGGTATGCTACAAGAAATCAATCTCCTCCCAAAAATAATTTGAAGCAACAAATAAGAGATTTACAAAAGAAAATGGAGGACATGAGTACATCAAAACCAACATACACTATGAGAGATATATGTCCTTATCCCTTCGATAAGAGCATTCCAATGCCTCCATTTCCTGCACACTTTGTGATGCCAAAATTTGACAAGTATAGAGGGAAAGGAGACCCCAAGACACACATAAGACAATTCTTCATAGCTTGCATTGAGGTAGCGGCAGAAGAAACATACTTGATGAGGTTGTTCCCACAGAGCTTAGGCGATCAAGCTATGGAATGGTTTTCTCAATTACCTCCTGGTATTAAGTCATGGGGCGACTTAGCAGAGGCATTCATTCAGCATTTCTCTTACAATATAGAAACAGATGTCTCAGTTACTACCTTGTGCAATACGAAACAAAAGGAAGGAGAATCTTTCGCAACATTTTTACAAAGATGGAGAAATTTAGCTAGCAGATGCTCTTGCGAAATCCCACAGAAACAAATGGTAGAAATGTTCACTCAAAACGTTAATAAGGCTATTGGCTATGATCTCAGGAAAGCTTGTTTGTCTACATTCAAGGATGTTATTGAAAAGGGCCTAGCAACAGAAAGAGTCTTAATTGAACAAGGAGTCATTAAGATATTCAAAGAAAACAAAGAGGACTTTAAAGGAAAGGACAAACCAAAATTTTGGAACAAGAACAAGAACACAGTTAATGATGGCGTTGTTGATGCCAATACAGTAAGACCCAAGTTCGTCTTTTCTGGATCAAGTTCTACCAACAATCAAGTGAACAATCAAACAACTTCTAGACCGTGAAGGAAGTACACTCCATTGGGAGAACCACTTGAATCAGTATTCAAAAATCTTGTGGCAAACAAAGTGATCACAGTTCCAGATTTTCCTCCATATGAACCAAAGGTCAAACCAAATTGGTGGAATGATGATGAGTATTGCAAATTTCATAAGAGTAAGGGTCACAAGACAGGTAATTGCCATCGATTGAAAAACATTGTGCAAGATCTCATTGATAGAGGTGATATTGAGATTGAGGGACATTCATCTAATCAAGAACATGAGGTGTTTAAGGAACCATTCCCAAAACATGACAAAGGAAAAGGCAAAGTCACAGATGATCAAGCCAATTACACTAGAGCACCTTACAATTATGATTCTACTATCAATCACATCTCAATGGACAATCATATCTCTACTATTACTATCAAGAACAAAAATCCTAAGAATCCTTCTCAGAGACCCAAGATTGTCTTAAAAGGTGTGGGATCTTCTTCTAAGCATACCTCTGAATGTCATGTTACAACTCGTCGAGGTAAAATCACGTTGCTAGGTGCCTCCACTAAGAATACCAATCCTTCATCAACCAACCCTGAGTACGACCTTGTAGAACAGTTAGGGAAGACACCCGCGCTCATCTCTATTCTTGAGCTCTTACGCATATCGCCCGCTCATAAAGCTATTCTTGACAAAATCTTGAGAGACACTACCGTTCCTACTGATCTGAACGTGGACTAGTTTCAAGCTATGGTGGGATACCTTTCCATTCCACATTCCCTTATGTTCACAGAAGCTGATGACGCCTCCATAAGTCAGCCACATAATGCACCTTTACACATTGAAGCTTTCATACATAAACATCGAATAAAGCGAGTCCTGATAGATGGAGGAGCAGGTCTGAATATTTGTACATTGAGCACAATTAAACAATTGGGATATTCTGACAAAGTTGTGAATTCTACAAACAAAATTACCACCAAAGCATATGATGATGAAGAGCGTTCATCCAAAGGCACAGTCACCTTACCTCTCAGAGTTGGACCAGTTACAAAGGATGTGGTTTGTCAAGTCCTTGATCTAGATCTCACATACAACATACTCTTGGGACGTCCATGGATTCATGAGATGAGTGCAGTACCATCTACATATCATCGATGTATCAAGTTTCCACACAATGGAGTTGAAGTGACCATCAAAGCGGATCCAAATCCATTCATATATTGCAACAATCTGCGACCTAGATCAGAAATAATAATTCCAGCTAATCGAGAAGCTATTCCATCTTCAGCATATGTGGATCCAGAATCTTAAAAGCTTCTACACCAAAGCAAACAGAGCTAAAAGAAAAGTTAAAGATTAAAGACATAGGATGTGGTGAGTATATCTTTCATGTTGATCAACTCCCACTATCTTCTAAGGTATTCAGTCGACAGGAACAATCTATAAACAATTTGCAAGGAATTGGGTATGAACCACCTAGTGTTGTGTCTACTAAGTCTGAATGCAAATCTCCTCTAGTGGTGCAAGCATCTCTTGATATCAATAGTCCTAAGAGTGGTTCCAACAAAGAATCTATTGAGCATATCACCAACCCTCTTGATAACTCACATAGCTTTACCATTTCATCCACTACTTCCATTTCCACTCCTCTTCCAGACTTGGATCAACAAGAATTACAAAAGCCCTTACTCATTGGGGATCAAAAATCAAGCCTTGGAAAGAAAAAACTAAAAGTCAATAATAAAGAAAAGTCCTTTAGTCCAAATCAAAATCAAAATCTATTGGACTCTGCAAAAATCAAATTCAAGGATAAAAATCCTATGAAGCAAAAAGAGCAAGAGTTGATCTCCCCTAATATCAAAATAACTGGGGGCAAAAGTTCTAAAATTTCAAGTCAAAAAGCATACTTGTTGATCCTAAGTCTCCATCATGCTATCCTACTTTCACTTCTTTTCACAATCATAAGCCTTCATAACTCATCCACTTGTTCCACACATCCTTTTCCTTCTGGTGATACATCATGGACCTTTAATGGAGCTTCCTCAAAGGACTTTGCTATCAATGATGCCCAAACTTCTTTAGGTGACACACATATGGGCCTATGTAGTCCACACACTAGTAATTCTATCTCAGTTCCTTTATCAAGGAAGACAGTCACTCAAGCTACACATCATTCAATCAAGGAACAATGCAGTTACAATCACAAAGTCAAGCCTCGCGCATTTGAGGTAGGTGACTTAGTACTCAGAGAGAACCCCAAGAATCAGCAAGACAGAGATAAGAAGGGCAAGTTTGAACCAAACTGGCTTGGTCCTTACATCATCACAATGGTATATGGATCTGGGGTATATTAGCTCTCAACTACAGAAGGTGAACCCTTGGAGGATCCTATCAACAGCATGCACCTTCACAGGTTCTACACATAAGCTCTTTGGAACATCCCAATTCAAAAATACACAAAAAATTATAAAACAAAAAAAATCGTCACTTGGTGAAAACCTGGCAAACAGGCGCCTTGTGACAACAAAAAAATTGAAAAATCAAAAAAAAGTAAAGAGAAATAATTTCGTCCAACGGTGAAAACCACTTCAGTGGCGCCCTGGGCAAGTACCATGGTGAAAACTGGGTCACCAGTGCCATGCGTAGAGACTTTGCTCCTCCCTCTTTCAGGATTCTCTTTCATCTTTCACTTTGCACACACTCACAACCTATTCGTTCACAATAAACTTACCCATTCCCATCATGGCTTGTTATTGATCTACCTAAGATTGGCTAGCCATCCATAACCCTCCCTTTTCACTCCCTTTCCATCCATAATAAATCAGATCCTATCTGTGGCTAAGGTAAATCCTACGTCTAGTAATGGGTGTGGAACTGAGAACATCACATGTTTCGAGGAGTACAGTTTCTTCCAGCTTCCTTCAAGTCTATCCGCGCACAATCCGCAATAAAGCAACATCTGCATCACCAGTCCACAATAAAGTTCCATCTTCTCCACAATAAAGTATCAGTTTCATGGATTCAGTCAGTTTCAAATGAGACACAGCAGCAACAATGGGCTTCAACAAATCAAATCTTTCAACAGACTCAGACAACATATGGTTCAGTGCTATCTATCCTTTTTGTGAAAATAAACATTGTGACCACAATCAAAATTCGACTTATACAAGTGACAAGAGACACTAAACTTGAGGACTATAGTGGATGTTGGTGTCAAGTCTTGGTTTTCTTTTGATTTTATCTTTTTGGTGACATGTCTTTTAGCTTTTCCAGGATGTCTTTGACTAGAGATTCTATCTCCAGGATGTCTTTGACTAGAAAGGCGAGGATGGGGTATCGTCACCTATTTGCATTTGCTGTCTGTGGATTGTCTTTTAGTAATGCTATGACTTGTCCAAGGATATGAGGACACTGTGAGTCTAGTATGAACTGGGGCATTCCTTGTTTGTGACTGTCTTATCTCCATGCAAACAGGTACAATGACTTTCTGGGCCGAACAAATGCCTCGATTGTCATAACCTATTCTGCCATAATAAAGCTCAATGATGATAACGCACAAGAAGCTCTTTCATGTTCATATCTTCTGTCTTCCATCCCCCTTTCTTGATTGACTTCCATTGTCCTTCTCGAGTCCGCGTAGCCCGCTATCACATGACTGAGTATAATGACACACCAAAAACATTTGCATTTCATATAGTTACACCTACATCACCACATATAAGCATTTCATACATACATATAGATATCACAATTGCATCACATCCTGCTTACAACACATGTTAGCACATCTCACATTTTCATTATGTATATAATCATTTGCATTATCATATTCATTTGCATTACATACATTCACATTTGCATCATGCATCACATATACAACATAAAAGAACAAAAATATATTGCATTGCATCATATAAGCATCCATATCATAAAACATGTATCACATAAGAACATTTCATCACATAAGGTACACATGCATATAGCTGCCGCAAAAATGGATCATCTCTCATATATAATCAAAAGTGTCATGATACAATGATGTTAAAAGAATCATATGGCTACAAAATCACCCACAGGTGTCTACAATACAAAAATAGTACAATACTGATACATAGGGAGCCCTCTAAGGCTATGATTAACTCCCTCCCTCGGAGCCGCCTAGCCTCGACGAAGTTTGAGCCCTAGAAGGACCCACCCCAAGATCAACTCTCCTGGCCCCTGTGTCCCCTGCAGCCACCCCTCGTGTCGTCCTATCCAGACAGAGGAACCCACTGATAACTCCTGTCAACACTATTGGTAGTGCTAATCCTGTCCATGTCATGGTATCCCATGCCACATGTCCCACCCTCATCCCTAGTCCTGGATCCTAGAACACTCGTCTCAGTGCATCCCTATCTCTGTCTCGATCATAGGGTACTAACTCCCCATCGATCGATATCCGTAGAATCCTATATACATCCTCCAAGGTGACTGTCATCTCACCCATCGGCAAATGCAAACTACAAGTCTCTGAGTGCCATCTCTCAGCCAGTGCAGTCAACAATCCCATGTTCACCCGAAACTCAGGCACATACAGAATGTATCTCAATCACATAACCTCAATCACAGCTCAGTCCTCGGCTATAAACTCAGGTCACAACCTCTGAGTCGATGGGAATCTCTCCCATGACTCCAGCATCGGCAAGTACTCCTGCAGTCAAGCAAATCAAATCATGTCAGTCATAGTGGCATTCACTGTTTATCACAAAATGCTACTCGCTATCTAAATGCACATAGCTATTTATCCTAGTGACACTCACTGTTCATCACAAAGTGTTGCTATCTATCCTAGTAGTACTCCCTGTTCATCACAAAGTACTACGTGTGTGACACTCACTGTTCATCACAAAGTGTTACTCACATTTGCACTCCCTGTTCATCACAAAGTGCTGCTCATATTTTAGTACTCCCTGTTCATCACAAAGTACTCTATCTTGGTACTCACTGTTCATCACAAAGTGCCTTGATCTATCTTAGTCCTCCCTAGAGGACCTTCTTGAGTGTATCCTCTCAGTAGCTTATCCAATCGATAGCGTATGTTCATCACAGAACTGCCAATTTGACCTGGAAGATACAAATTCGCATTTTTGGACACAAACACATTTTCTTGACATAAATGTACATTTATTACATTACCTAGTATTAATTAATGACAATAATAAATGCATCAAAGTACGAGGAGGTTTTGTGGTACTCACTAGCTATCCTGCCTCCGTTGGCCTCTAGAATCGGCGAACACGGTCGAATCTGTGAACAAAAGCCATCGCTGCTGACTGTTGCTGCTTTATTTTCGCTTTGCACTATGCTCTTGTGATGGTGTAGATGACAATGAGGATGTATTTTCCCCCGTGGTCTATCTTATAGACTGCCCTAGCTCTCATTTCTCGAGTCAGTCTTCCTTATCCCGTGACTTTGTCACTTTATCTGATCAGTCCATTCTATCCCATCTTTCTTATCGAGAGATTGTCTGCAATCTTTTCAGACATTTTCATCCAATCTCTCGAGGGGGCATATAATTCCCATCTTGGGGCAACTCTATATCAGTTCATCTTATCTTCTTTGAAACAACGCGACAAGCCGCATTGTCTCAAAGAGGGGCAAAATGTAGACACTCAAAATTGTCATGTCTAATTAAATAAATATTTTATTTATTTAATTATCTAAGCCTAATTCTTCTATTAATTAAATAAATCTTTATTTATTTAATTAATTCATTTATCCTCTTCTAGCCTTATTTCTCATTTAAATAAATACATTTATTTATTTAAATTATCCTTTTCCTAAATTAAATAAATATTTTATTTATTTAATTGTCCTACTTCTTCTATTAATTAAATAAATCTTTATTTATTTAATTAATTCATTAGTTTTTTCTACACATGACACATGTCATTCATCTCTTAATTCATACACTACCTACCTCTTTCATTATTTTGGTATTTCTTTTACCTACCCTCTAATCCTAGCCGACCTCTCTTTTTACACCTCTCAATCTTATCCCTCCATTTCATATTGTGTCTTCTATTTAAGGAGATGCTTTCTTCATTGTCAAACCCTAATGACTAATCACTCACCCTAATCACTCAGACTAATCAACAATTTTGGAGGACTTGGCTACACTACGATCCTACTTGCAACCACATTCCGTTCTTTGTTGAGCTCTTGTGCATATAAAAATCTGAGAGCAAATATATCAAGCAAGATCAATGGAGATAGGAAGAATGGAGATCAAAACCCTATTGGACATGTGATGGTATAATCTTTTTGATTTTGAGTTATTTGCATTGTCTTAGGTAATCTTCATATGTTATGGTGGATCTTTGTTCATTGTTAGGCTAGGGTTTGGTGGTTGAATTCATTTAGCCTTTCAATTTTGTTATTATTGTTATCCATTTTCACCATAAACACTAACGTGCATGTGTAGGATGGCATTTAAGGCAAATTTTATGTATTTCATCATTTAGTTAATTAAAATTCTTCATTTGGGAAGTAATATATCATATCTTGTTCATCTATATTAACTAAGAGGATGAATTGACAACATGCAACTTGTATTTTTAGTAATTTTTCTAAAATTGTTACACAGACTTTTTAAAAAAAAGGCTAAAATGAACACCATGCTTGTTTGAGAAATATCTCCAAATAGGACTTAGCCAATAATTGCTTTGAAAAGGATAAAAAGAACACTTCTATTCCATGTCTTGAAAGTGGTAGGTATATGCTCTCCCCTTAATTGGGTGACCAAAAAGCCAAACCCACTCTTTTACGCTTTCTTTACTTTCAAGCAATTAAATCCTTTAGAGGGCCTGCGTTCCCGAGTTGCCTTGAGGGGGCTAGTGAGAGGGGAATGACCTAAAGTGGAAACAAGCTAATACCGAGTCCTTCCAATCCACTATAAATAAATCCTATTTGTGATGAAAGTATCAAACAACATGTGCTGATAAGTTCATACCGACACTATGTTTCCCCATAAACCCTATAGAGCATAACCTCTATAGGTTGGGAACCTTCTATATTTACACAGCTGAAAGTGCCACACGTATGGCCACATGACTGGAAGCCTTTACTAAAAACCACTTGTACTAGTTACCAAAATCCTTCTAGTTGTTGGCGCAGGAGGTCGGACCTCTGAAGCGGCTCACATACATACAATTCTTAGTAGAGATATACAGTTTTCCATGTGGAGTTTTCATGGAAAATGGTGCTTGGCTGCCCCAAAGAAGTGAGTGCTGAGGGTGGAGCCAGTGGGGTCAAGCATCTAAATATCCACTTTGAATAGTGTAGTCTAGGGGGAAACCCCACGTGAGATTTAACAACTATTGTCTCAGCCTGCCATAGGGATTGTACTTGCTTATGCATTTTGTTTATTAGACACTATGTCTTCTATGTCTGTAACATGTTCCAAATGGTTAAAAATTGAAGAAAATTATCGTCTACAAGTGAGCAAAAATCCAATGAATTGCTGAAAAAGTTTGATAAAAAAGGAGAATATAAAAGCTTTGCAACACTTGAAATACTAGATAAAAATCAAAGTGTCAAAACATCAATGTCAAAATAATTCTTGAAGTAGGTTAGTCTCTAAACCATCACGTGTTTTCAAACTAGCTCACACAACTAAGTCACTAATCCAACAGGTTATACTCAAAAAGTTCTATAAATATCAACATTTAACAAGCTATCGATTCAACCATCTTAAGTGCAAAAAAATCAACATCTTTGTCAAGTTTCTCATCAGGATAATCAAATCCTCTATCACGAAGCTTGATCAAATCTATACTAGGTTCCTAATCTTGGATATATCTTTCCTATTTTGAACCTAGGTCATATCAAAACCAAAATTGCACCAACATTGGAATCAAACAAACTTGTAAATTTTCAAATGCTTATATGACTCTTAAGTATCACCTTAAGAAAAGAAAACCCAGTTACAAAGCTACTCAGAAAAGAATAAGATTCTTGTATATCAATCACAACATCTTATTGAAACATAGGACATTCCTACATCATTTTCGTCACTACTTACGTGGCTGAGGCACAAAATTTGACAGTAAAACTTTACAAAGATGTGCCTTTCAACAATGAGATGCTTTATCCCAATGAACAAACAATAGTGGTAAGATAAAAAAGCATATCTTCCTAAACAAATAATCACCTATTGACTTTGTCCTTTGGAAACTTCAACAACTTTTAAATAATCACACCCCAGTTTGGACTAGAGCCCAACATGAACAACTTAGAAAGTAACAACAAATGGAGGAAGAAGATACTCCTATATTTCAAACTTCTAGATTTACCGCCGTTGACGAAGAAGCAGACAATAGCACCATTAGAGACCTTGAGAAAAATTTCAAATTTGATAAGCTAATGGAAAAATTGTTGGCAAAACAAAAAGAAAAATATCTCTTGATGTTGGCAAAATCTGGAGCTAAACTACCACAATACTTTAACATAGAAAGCTTGAAACAAGATGTGGAGACAAGTAACACCCAAAACACAAATGAGCCAAATAACAAAGATGTGAACAAAGAAAGCAATTAAGCAATAAAGAAAGAGAAGGATGACAAAAGAAAAGAGCATAGTGATAAAAGAACTCATGAAGAAACAAGGAGAAAATATGTGGATAATCCATTATGAAACCTTACTCAACAAATACAAACTCCATAGCAATAGATACAAGACATGCAAAATGGGACAAGCTCCAAGAAATATTCATTAGAAGATATATGCCCATATCCTTTTGATAAAAATCTGAATATGATACCATTTCCGCAATATTGTGAGATTCCTAAATATGACAAATATGATGGAAAATCTAATCCTCAGGATCACATGTACTATGAGCATGGAATTTTCTCATGATGAAACTTACTATAGCATTGTAAAATTGTGACACTTGCAATTTCGACTGCATTTGGGTCTTCACGATGGCAACGCAACACTGAACCTGAATGGAGACCCTGAAACCTGTTTATGACATCAAAAACTGCATCTTTCTGCACCTTGGCCTGATCCTCCTTGCACCCTACTGTCCCGGGAGGTGGGACCATGGCGCCCAGCACCCTGGTCCTTCAGGACCATGGCGCCTAGCGCCCTGGTCCCTCAGGACCATGGCGCCCAGTGCCCTGGTCCCTGGCCCTATTTTGGGCCTGGTCTCTTGTTGGGCATTGGGTCTTCAAGTTTGCAATTTGGAAAATAATGTTCCTAGGTCAGCCTAAGGTCGGAAAAATTAGTCTCCTAACCCTAATTGACAAGTATATAAACTACATTTCCCCTTACAAAAAAAAGGGGAGAAAAAACATATGTGTGCAAGAGGCAGAAGCGATAGGCAAACATTCAAACATTCAAGCATTCAAGCATTCCTTCAAGCAATTGAGCATTCTAGGTCTCCATTCAAGGCTAGGTGTTGCATTCAATACAAGGATTCAACCATTGAAGAGGAGATCACTTACAACCTACAACATACAACATACAACATCATTACACCTTCGCATGTAAGAATACAAACATTCTTACAACAAGGTATCAGTACTTGATTACATTACAAACATTTACATTTACAACATTCTCATTTCTTGGTTAATTCCAAAACCGGGGTTTGACCTGAAGGAAAACCCCTAATCCCTAACCCCCCAATCGTCCTCTCTTTTCTGTGTGTAGGTTGCAGGTATGCAGCTGTAATTGAAGATTTGGAATCCTTGTGCAGAGACAAACAGATCCCCCTTCGTTTCGTGGATTTTTCAGAGGACTATGTGCACTCCGGGCACCATTGTCTCATCAACTTTCACTCAAACTTGCAAGAAAACATTGTCTTGACATTTTACTGCTATGTCAGGTCCGTAGCTTCATCCCGTGTCTTGATCTCCGTCTACAAGTGAATCTTTCCTACTTTTACATACACTCTTAGTTCAATCCTTCTATCTACATTCTTTACAAAAGAGGGTATCCTTGCTATCTCAACCCTTGAAACTCATTTAGAATTCAATCTTGCATTGTGTGGGATTGGATCTTGTGAGTTTCAACCCCTCTTTTGAATGTAAAGTCTCTCCTAAGTGAAAACCGTCAATCCTAGTGACCTCCTTTCTCTCTCCTTGGAGTGGGGGAGCACCTAGGGTTCGATTTTCCACCTTACATTTTGGTGAACCCGACGTGAAACACCCTAATTCTGATTATTCATGGTTAGATCTAAAATTTTTTTCTTCCTTAATTACATTTGCATGTTTGATCTTTTGCAAAATTTTAGAGGTTAATTGCATAAAAACCTTAAATTTTCTTTTTAGTAATTGAGCTTGTGAAATGTTTAATTGTTAATGCTTGTTTTAGATCTACACTTCTATTGCAAATTGTCAATTCATATTTGTGCTTTAATTCTAAAAATTAAGTGGTTAAGTGTCAAAACCCTAATTTTTAAAACCCTCTTGATTCAACCTTTGACCGATGTTTTCACTGATCAGAACACCTCCAAATCGGCTGTAACTTTGGATTCCGCAACAAAATCATAATATCTTTCATCCTTGAAAATTTTGAAAAAAGTTGCGAGGACCGTGTGCACCCCGAGTGCCATTGTCCCTGACATTTTTTCCAAAATTTTGGGAGCTAGATCTTACGGTATTTTTTTGCTAGAATCCAGAATCTTGGCTGATTTCATCAATTCTAACACTTTCAAAATTAAAGTCAAAGTTGGTCTAGTGATTGCTTGGATTAAGGCTTCTAATCATTCAAAAATTGTTGAAATTGAAATTTTGTGTCAAAATTGTGTTTCTTACTGTCCTAAATCTGAAAAGGGTGTTGGCATTCATTCAAAGTTTCAGTGCTTTATTCAAATTTTTTGCAATTTGTAACTTTTGAAATTAAGTGTTTAATTGCAACAACTTTGATTTCCGCTTTCAAAATTGAATTTTACATGAAATTGAGTCAAACTTTTAAATTTCAAAGATTGCATTGCTTTTAGTATTCCCTCTAAAATCATAAAATTCAAAATTTCAGTTTCCCTCTCTTTTTCAAAATTCAAATTTTGCATTTTTCAACAATCTTGGTAGGGTTCAATTTTGAGATTGTAACTTTAATTTGGCCCATCTACAGATTGTAAAATCACTCAATTTTTTCAGATTAGCTTTAAAATCATCATAACTTTCATCCCTAAAAATTTCGAAAAAAGTTGCGAGGACCGTGTGCACTCCATTCGCCACAGTCCCTGACATTTTTTCTGAAATTTTGGGAGATTGTCATGATTGCATTTAACAGCTTAAATCTAGAAGATTGGCTGATTTTATTGAAATTTGCTACCTCTAAATTCGAAAATAAATTCAAAATTCAAGATTTCAATTTTCAAGATAACAATTAAAATTAAGTGCTACCCCCTTGGCCCTAATTTTCAATTGTCCCTACCTTTCTTGGAAGTTGTGTTTCCCTCTTCTTTCACAAAGTTCAAATTGGATAATCATTATCTCATTGTTCAATTTTGCCAACTTTATTTCCAAAATTCAAAATCTTTTCTCTCTCTAGTGCATGAGTTTTACAACAATAAGCCCCAGTTAACTATTCCAGTTAGACGAAGCCTTAGAATTAAGTCTTTCCAAGGTTTAAGTACCGAGGAGATGGAACCTAATTTGAATGGCCTCTTTAATGAGGACACAGGTAATTCCTCTAATCCTCTTAATGATGAAGAAGCTCTCCATGAGGTTTTTGTAGGACAACTTTTGAAATTGGATAACCAATTTGATGATTTTCAGCAATGGATGTCTCAAGAATACCCTGATAGCCAAGCTCTTTCATTAATTGAGTGTCTAAAATGTATGGTTCAAAGTGATAAGAATGGAATTGATATTTTGCGTAGTATTGCACACATCATGGATTCGAATGTGATGCCTATGAAGAGTTGTGCCAAAACTTTAGGTTATACACAACCTCCTACTCAAGTCAATCATTCTATCCCTTTGACAACTTCTATTGCTAGTATACCTACTTTTACATCAAACATAATGACTACTTCAATACAAAACATTCCACCTATGTTCACTAGTCATGGGGCCAGTTCTTCTTCTTCAATAAACCCTCTTCCTTCATTCAATCCAACTTCTTCATTCATTCCTTCAATGAGTGTCCCTATTACATCTCCACAAATGAACATGACACAAGGGGGCAATTCATTTAACCATTCCATTCCTCCTTGTAGTGTTCCTTCTTTTCAATCATCTCCTATGACTAACCATCACAGTGTCTCACCACCTTACTCTCAATCAACACCTTCTTTCAATAACATAATACCTCCATCACAATCTAACATGTCTAATATGAACTCTTCGACTGAAGCGACAATTAACAATCTTGCACAAACTGTCTCTTCTTTACAACAACAAATTGCCTCTATGAATCAATCTAAGTTTAGTGCGCCCACATTTGATGTTGCGAGCCCACTTTCTCTTGACATTGTTCAAGCTATCCCCCCTAAGCATGTTGAAATCCCACAGTTGGAGCTTTATAATGGTAAAGGTGATCCTCTAACACATGTTAAGACCTTTCAAACAATATGTACCAATTTTGCTCATGACCAAAGGTTGCTTGCAAAACTATTTACTAGAACATTAAGAGATAAGGCTCTACAGTGGTATTGCTCGTTGCCTTCCTATTCTATTACTTCTTTCCAACAACTTGCAAATGCTTTTATTCAACAATTTCAAAACAATATAAGTCCTAAAGTTACTTTGATTGATTTAATGCATTGTAAACAAGGTGTTAAAGAAAAAGTGACTGATTTCATTGGTAGATATAAGCATTTGTGTGCTCAAATTTCTTTTCTAGTACCTGACAATGATATTCAAAGAATCTTTATTTCCAATTTACAAAAAGATATAAGAGAAAAACTTATGTTTTCTAAGTTTACTTCTTTCCAACAGTTGTGTGTAACTCTTCACAATTATCAACTGACTGTGAGTCAAAAGGAACAAGCAAATCCTATGGCTCTGAGTGATAAGGGTGAGAGTAGTCAACAACCATTTGGGAAGTTTAAACCGAATAGAGAGTTCATTAAGTTCAATGAAAACATCATCAACAACAATGTGAATGCAGCATCAGATGTGCCTCCTATTTCTAAGTTTTTCAAGAAAGAAAGAAAGTTTACTCCTTTGAATGAATCATTGCATAGTATTATGAATAAGTTATTGGAACAAAATGTGCTTACTCTCCCTCCTATAAAGCAAATAGATCCTGCAAAGATTAATTCACCCTATTTTGATAACAAATTTTTTTGTAAATTTCATCGTCAACCTAGGCATGATACTAAAAAATGTTTTGCTTTAAAGGGTAAAATTCAAGATTTGATTGATAATAATACTATCTCTGTTTCAGGTGTGAATGATAAAGGCAACACATCTATAGCTCTTCCTAACCAAAATCTTAAGATTTTTACTGATCCATTACCTTCTCATACCTCTAATGTGATTGAGACTAATGATTCCTCTTTCTCACCTGATGGTCTTGTGTCTATGACTCCAAATGTGATTAACTTTGTAGAGCAGCAGAAAATCCCTAAAGAACCTTCCATCACATTTGATTCCAGTGAAACTAACAGGGCACCTGATGGTCCTTTATATATAGTTGCAAAAGTAAAGAATACACCTTGCCGTGGAGTGCTTATTGATCCTTCTTGCATGGTTAATGTTATTACTGAAGAATTTATTTTTACTTTGCAATTGAATCAAGTGATCTATGACAAAACAAATGTGGTTGTGAAATTATTTGATGCATTTTCTTCTCCTGCAATTGGTTCTATTACATTACCTATTGAGGTCCATAACAAATCCCTTGATGTGAGCTTTGCTATTATTCCATCATCCGAACAATTTCGTGTGAAGCTAGGCTATCCTTGGCTATCTTCCATGAAAGCTATTGCTTCTCCTATTCACAAGTGTTTGAAATTTCCCCATAATGGTGAAGTTGTTACTGTCAATCATAGTCTCTTTAAACCAGCTGAAAGAACTTCTAGTGTTCCTATTGATTATTTTTTGCCTAAACAATTCCAATCTCTTCCACCGTGAAGTGATCATCTTTTCAAATCTTATCAAAAGTGGAAAAAAGATATGATCCTATCTCTAAGTGAACCTTGAACACCCAAACTTGATATTCCTATCATTCTTGAGAAGGAAGTTCTTCCTTTGAAAGACAAAACTAATGTCTTTCCTCAAGAAGATTCCCAACCCATTCCTATGGATGTGACTATGTCTATGTCTAATAAACTTTCTAAAAGTAGACCTATACCTCCTCGTCATGATGGAATTGGTCTCCTTCCTAAACCAAATATTCCTCCTTTATATGGAGTAGTTCCTCCTCCTTCCTCTTATAAAGAGAAGAGACCTTCCTCTTCTCCTATTATCCAACCTAAGAGACCACAACCTAAACACCCAAGTGGTAAGGATGAGAACATTCCTCCTCCTCAATCTCCTCAACTTCCTACTAAGACTAGATGAAATCATTCTACGCGTGAACACCGATGAAAGCGTCATCTTAGAGCTCGTGTAGCTGCTTCTCAAACTTTGCAATCCCCAGCTAGTATTATTCCATTTTCTCCTTAGCCGAAAATTGAGCCAAAATCTCCTAAGCATAAGATGCATGATGGTTTTGATCTTGTGCGAGTTAAAGATCCTATTTTTATAAATCTTGATGATGATATAGATGAAAATGTTACTCCTCTTTCTTCTGATAGTGAATATGAATATGTTGATATTGATAACCATTTATCTAACGAATTTTCTAAAGCACTTATCCTAGCTCCTAGACAAGAACAACGTGGCTTGGAACATGAACATAGCCCTTGTTTGGATCTTGTGATAGCTCCATCTGCTATGTTGGATGTTCCTCCTCTAGCGTGTTTCCTGCCTTCCTGAAATATTGATCAGCAAGATTGGGGGGTGGATGACGTGCTAGACTAGTTCATCAGCACAGTGGACTCTCTCCTTCTCTCTTGATATCTTTTGTTACGTCTTCTATGTGTTATTCTCATTCTTCTATTTGTTGTCCTTAGTGTTGTCTACTTGAGGATGATGCAAAGCATTGAGATCTCTTTTGGTCTCTCTCATGTTGACTCAAAAGACACATGTGTTCCCTTCTTCTAGGTGACCTTCCTTGTTTGGGGAATGAAGAAAAATTATGCATACATACATATGATATACATGAATTATCATACAGCATACTGACCCCAAGGAAAGCGAAGTCACCTCATGATTTGTGTTTTGTGTCTATTATCCTTGGTTTTATCTCACATTTGGGGGCTAAATCTTTGTGATAACGTGCTCCTTTCCCTTCTCATTTCTTATGTGTATCACTACCTTAAATAAATCACCCCCGATGAGGCATGTGCGATCACTTTTACGTAGGGGGCATACACTCAGTCCATATCTCTTCAAGATTCTTAAAAATTTCTTGGCGAACTTAGCTTTGCCTTGAAAATTTTTGGTATTTTTCTTGCATGACTCATAGTGAGGGAACCTTACTACTATCAGTCATGGTTCTCCCTCGTGATCTTTCCTTTTACTTTGTCAATCGAAGTTGTAAGATCCTTAGTCCACTGGGGGCTTGGTATATCTTGCCTCCTTGACATGGTGAAAGTCTTTCAATATTGTTTCCTTGTACTTTACTGGAAGTATGGGCGTACACTTATACTCCCGCTAAAGTGGGGGCTAAATGTAGCATCGTAAAATTGTGACACTTGCAATTTTGACTACATTTGGGTCTTCACGATGGCAACGCAACACTGAACCTGAATGGAGACTCCGAAACCTGTTTACGACATCAAAAACTGCATCTTTCTGCACCTTGGCCTGACCCTCCTTGCACCCTGATGTCCTGGGAGGTGGGACCATGGCACCCAGCGCCCTGGTCCTTTAGGACCATGGCACCTAGCACCCTGGTCCCTTAGGACCATGGCACCCAGTGCCCTAGTCCCTAGCCCTATTTTGGGCCCGATCTCTTGTTGGGCATTGGGTCTTCAAGTTTGCAATTTGGAAAATAATGTTCCTAGGTCGGCCTAAGGTCGGAAAAATCAGTCTCCTAACCCTAATTGACAAGTATATAAACTACATTTCCCCTTATGAAAAAAAGGGGAGAAAAAACATATGTGTGAAAGAGGCGGAAGCAATAGGCAAACATTCAAACATTCAAGCATTCAAGCATTCCTTCAAGCAATTGAGCATTCTAGGTCTCCATTCAAGGCTAGGTGTTGCATTCAAGAGAAGGATTCAACCATTGAAGAGGAGATCACTTACAACCTACAACATACAAAATACAACATCATTACACCTTCGCATGTAAGAATACAAACATTCTTACAACAAGGTATCAATACTTGATTACATTACAAACATTTACATTTACAACATTCTCATTTCTTGGTTAATTCCAAAACTGGGGTTTGACCTGAAGGCAAACCCCTAATCCCTAACCCCCCAATCATCCTCTCTTTTCTATGTGTAGGTTGCAGGTACGTGGCTATAATTGAAGATCTGGAATCCTTGTGCAGAGACGAATAGATCCCCCTTCGTTTCGCAGATTTTTCGGAGGACCATGTGCACTCCGGGCACCATCGTCCCGTCAACTTTTGCTCAAACTTGCAGGACAGCATCGTCTTGACATTTTACTACTAATTTCAGGTCCGTAGCTTCATCCCATTTCTCGATCTCCATCTACAAGTGAATCTTTCCTACTTTTACATACACTCTTAGTTCAATCCTTCTATCTACATTCTTTACAAAAGAGGGTATCCTTGTTGTCTCAACCCTTGAAACTCATTTAGAATTCAATCTTGCATTGTGTGGGATTGGATCTTGTGAGTTTCAACCCCTCTTTTGAATGTAAAGTCTCTCCTAAGTGAAAACCGTCAATCTTAGTGACCTCCTTTCTCTCTCCTTGGAGTGGGGGAACACCTAGGGTTCGATTTTCCACTTTACACTTACGTTATGCATCTTTTTCCTAGGAGTTTAAATGGACAATCAATGGAGTGGTTTTCAAGATTACCATCCAGAATCAAATCCTTTGAAGAACTTGTGAACAGGTTTATTTCACAATACTCCTACAATATAAGGAATAAAATAACAATGCTGGATCTTTGCAATGTTAAACAAGATAATGGTGAATCCTTTATGATTTTCTTGTAATGATAAAAATGAATGTTTAATAGGTATACCAAAGATGTGCCTGATCAAGAAAAAATGGACATATTCATTGATAATCTTATCAGCGAAATGAGTTATAGACTAAGGATGTAATGTCCTCCCTCTTTTGCCAAAATGATCGAGAATGTTCTGAAAATAGAGAACGCAATGGCAAAGAAAGGAGAACTAAAACTTTACAATAATGCATATAACAACAACAACAACAACAACAACAATGAAAAACCCAAGTTTTGGTCAAAGAATAGGAATGTCAGCAATGAAGGGAATGACGATAATAGTACTACAAAACAACAACAACCAATTTTCAATCTATCAAGTCAAATCCCAAGTAATAACAATCCAAAAAACTATAAAGCTAAGTCCTTTTTCTCAAATTTGCAAAGGAAATTCACAAACATTGGAGAATCTTTGGAATCAGCTCTAAAAACTTTGCTTGCTAACAAATTGATTGTTTTGCTAGAAGCAAGAAGTTGTGAACCACCAGTCAAGCCCAATTAGTGGAATGACAATCATTTTTGCAATTACCATCAGAATAAAGGAAACCTAACAAATGATTATCAGAGATTGAAACACCTTATCCAAGATCTAATCGATAATGGAGCCATTATAGTGGATCACCATAAGACAAATGAATCACACTTGGCTTTTAAAACTCCACTTCTGAATTATGACAAAGGTGAATCATCCCAATTAAAAGATGACAAAGGAAAAACCAAGGTGAATTACACTTATACATACAATGATGTAGTAAATGTGATCATTGTTAACAAAAATCCATCTTCAAAACCAATCAATATTATCACGAGAAGCAAAGAAAAGGTTACCTTTCAAGGTATAGCAAAAGACCCAACACTCAATCCCCAACAATATAATTTAGTAGAGCAATTACAACAAATACCTGCTCAAATATCAATTTTAGAATTTCTCAAGGTTTCACCTATGCATAAGAAAATTTTGAAGAAAGCTTTAGTGGAAACAATAGTTTCAAAAGATTTGGATGTAGATCAGTTCCAAAACATGGTAAGATACCTTGTAGATCCTCATTTCTTGTAATTTTTTGAAAATGATGATGCATCCTTACAACATCCTCATAATTCTCCCTTACATGTTGAAGTCTGCATAAATAAAACTCATGTCAAACGTGTGCTCATAGATGGAGGAGATGGCTTAAACATTTGTGCATTAAGTTTGATAAAAGCTTTGGGATATTCAGAGAATGCAGTAGACCCGAAAAAGAAAATAACCATCAAGGCTTATGATGAAGCAAAATGTTCTCCTAAAGGAATTGTTGTGCTACCAATAAGGATAGGACCTGTGGAAAACGATACATTGTGTCAAGTTTTAGATTTGAACCTCTCCTACAACATTCTTTTAGGAAGACCGTGGATTCACAAGATGCAAGTAGTTCCTTCTACATATCATCAATGTGTGAAATTTCCTCATGAAGGAAAATAAATCACTATAATTGCAGATTCCAGTCAATATTACAATAATTTGAAGCCAACACAAGATACAAGAGTTCCACATAACAGAGAATCAATATATCCTACCAAATAAATTCAAGCAAAGTTATGGGAAACTTTTGAAGAAAAGCTCAAGTTAAATGATGAAGGAATGGGAAAATATTTTTTGCAAAATTTTCCACTTTCCCCTAAGTCATATGGAAAGCCTATAGATATTCAATCAAAGACACCAGAAAGATCAAAACATATGTTTAAAGGAACACTTGTTAGTATTGTAACTCTTGTAGACGAAAATGAAGACAAAGACATTCTTCGTTGGTTGTACAAGGATGAAGATAAAACTATAGCAACTACAGCAGAAGTTAATATTCCCATAAAACAATATGGCAAAGGATATGAAATCATGTAAAAGATGGGATTGAAGGAAAAGGGCCAATTGGTAAGCAACATCAAGGTATTTCAGAACCTATTTGTCTACACTCACAATCCACAGAAGATAAATCCAAGCTCAGATATCTAAAATCCAATCAAAAGCAACATAATCATCAACAACAAAAATGGAGAAAGAAATCAGTTTCTAAAGAAGAAAATTGGCAAGAAAAGCTACATCAAGCAACTGAAACAGTAACCAATAAACAAAAGAAGAAAGAAGAACATGAAAAGAAAGAGGAGGAGATCATCATCCAAGGTGAAGAAAAATATTGTCAACAAGTTTTGAAAATACAAACAAAGGCAAAATTTGAACAAGATATTCCAGAAGCAGTAAAAATAGGGATGACAGAAATCAAAGAACTTTTTGCACCATATGACATTCCAGTATGGTATAGTGGAGTAATCTTAGATCAGGATTCAGAGATAGATTCCAATGAATACGAATGGAGTCTAGATTCCTTATCCACTACATCAAGTAAAGAACATAATGAAGATCAAGCAGCTATCATGAAAGAAGACTTGTCTATAGTAGAACAAAATATGAAGTTAGAAAGAAGGCAAGAAAAAATCAGAATTCAAAGAAAGTAGGTGTATGCAAAAAGGAAAGGGAATGACAAAGATAGAGAAGCAATGCCAGAGGAAGTACAAACACAGATCAGATATGGAAGAACCATGGAAGAGTTAAGAAATAGTCAAGTTGGACTAACTATTAGTCCAGAAGAAGTTGAGTTTGAAAGGAGACAAAATCTATTAAAATAATCCACTTTGCCATATACACAAATATGTCAACTCCGAAATGAAAATGAGGTCAATCAAGAAGGAATTTGCAGTATCAAAGATATGTGTGTGGATATAATCCATTCGTTTAAGGGACAAACGTTAGTTGAAGAACCACTTGAGTGTGAACTACAAAATGCTAATATTAATTTTGTTAAGACTAATTCGGAAACACTTGAGAAAGACAATTCTCAAAAACATTTAATCTATGACAATACCTATTCTACGCCAAGTTATGACCATTATGTCATGAACATTGAAACACCTAATGATGACAGTGATTATGATTTACCCCTTTTGCATCCTGAACTAATTGATTGGGATTATTTAGACAACCCCAAACTAAATGTCTTTTCCAATGATCATGACTTAGCCGTGTACCTTAACATTGTTGAACCCATCCATCCCAAGATATGTTCCATTGCAAAATCAAGTGATGTTTCTCATAATTAGGAGAATGCCAAACTTTCTAGTCATAAAAGTGAAATAAAACAAGTAAAGAGACCTATTGTTGAAAAACATTTCATGGTAACATTAGATCAATTATAAGAGAAAACAAAGGGCGTATTTGATGGTGAAAACCTCCTTGAGGCACTAGAAGATGGAAAGTTTGATATTTTTCCTGCATATTTTTAGGAGAGATCTGCTATCTTGATAGAACCAACAGAAGTAGTAAACATTGATACATCAAAAGATTCTAAAATACTTCACTTTGCTACCTCATTATCAGAAAGAGAGAGGAAAGAATACATGGAATTCTTTAAGAAAAGACAAATAAATTTTGCTTGGTCTTATGCAGATATGCCAGGACTTAACCCAGATCTTATCATGCATCATCTTAATGTGGATTTAAAAGCAAAACCTATTAAGCAAAAACTAAGAAAGATGCATCCACATATTGCTCTCCTTGTCAAAACTGAGCTCAAGAAACTATTAGAAGTGGGTTTTATAAGACTAGTTGCTTATCCAGAATGGGTTTCAAGTATTGTACTAGTATCAAAACCAGACAAGAGCATAAGAGTCTGCACAGATTTTAGAGCTCTGAATAGAGCATGTCCAAAAGATGATTTCCTGCTACCAAACATTGATATCATAGTAGACTTATCAATAGGACACGAGATTTTTTCTATAATGGATGGCTTCTCAGGATATAATCAAATAAGAATCACACTTGAAGATCAAGAGAAAACAACCTTCACCTATGCGTGGGTAACATATTGTTGGAATGTTATCTCATTTGGGCTTAAGAATGCGGGAGTGACTTATCAAAGGGCTATGAAGACAATTCTCCATGAAATGATGCATACATTCATGGAAGATTATGTCGATGACATACATGCAAAATCTCACACAAGAAAAGAACATTTGAACATTTTAAGCAAGATTTTTGACAGGCTGGAAAGATATAAATTGAGATTAAATCCAAAGAAATGTGCATTTGGGGTAACCTCTAGAAAGCTCCTTGGGTACATTATATCAGCTCATGGCATTGAAGTAGATCCTGGAAAAGTTAAAGCTATCATGGAGATGGAGTCACCTAAGAACATAAGTCAATTGCGATCTTTACAAGGAAGGTTGCAATCAATCAGGAGATTTGTTTCTCAATTGGTTGATAGATGTCTTTCATTTACTCATCTTCTACATAAAAATGTTCCATTCAAATGAGATATAAAATATGAAGAAGCTTTCTTGCAAATAAAAGAATATCTTATGAGTCCTCTAGTACTAATATCACCAACCAAAGAAAAACCATTGTTACTCTATGTCTCAGCAACAAGTGTATCATTAGGCACTCTCCTAGCTCAACATGATGATGAAGGAAAAGAAAGAGCAATTTATTATATCAGTAGAACACTTGTTGGCTATGAGTTAAATTATTTCTCAATTGAAAACATATGTCTAGCAGTTGTATTTGCAACTCAGAAGCTGCGACATTATATGTTGATTCATTCTGTAAAACTAATAGCAAAGATAGATCCTCTCAAATATATATTTAGCAAGTCAACATTGACAAGGAGATTAGCCAAATGGGTTATGATACTAAGTGAATTTGACATAGAATATGTTGACCAGAAAGCTATCAAAGGACAAGTCATCGCTGATCAATTGGCTGATGCACCTCTACAAAATAACATGCCTTTGAACATCGAATTTCCTGATGTAGATATCTTGATAGTAAGTACAAACTTTTGGGAATTGTACTTTGATGGTTCTTATACTCAATATAGATCAGGTGCAGGAATATTTTTCATCACACCTTAAGGACACACAATTCCAAAATCATGTAGACTACGATTTCCATGCACCAATAATACTGCAGAGTATGAAGCATTGACTATAGGGCTCAAAATGGCCATTGAATGAAATGTCAAAGAACTACATGTTTATGATAATTCACAACTTGTCATTAATCAAATAAATGATGAATATCAAACAAAGGATGATAAGCTTATGCCATACAAACAACTGGTGGAGGAGTTTAAAGGACACTTTAAAGAAATCACATTCACCCAGATTCCCAAAAATGAGAATAAAGTAGCAGATGCAATGGCTACAATAGCATCTCTCTTGAAAAATAAGGAGAATCAATAGAGTTACAAATTTCTCATGGAAGATATATTAACCCCTACCATCCAATCCCAGCATATCTATCGAATTTGCTATATATCAAGAACTAGTCAATCCTTATACGGTCAAACGTACCAATATTTGAAAGATCATATCCTTCCTCTTGAATTATCTCGTAATCAATGAAGAAACTTTATCTGTCAGTCCTCTCGCTATACTATTATTGCTAATATCCTATGTAGGCATGGACTAGATGGTACTTTGTTGAGATGTCTTGAAAAAGACAAATCTGAGAGAGTTCTTAATGACATTCATGTGGGTATTTGTGGTACACACTCAAGTGGTTTAACATTGGCTAAGAAACTTATTCATATGGGTTACTTTTGGCCTACTATGGAAATAGATTCATTCACCTATGCTAGAAAATGTAAACAATGTTAGATCCATGGAAATCTAATTCATGCACCAACACAATAGCTATATCCTATGACAGGATCATGGCCATTTTCACAGTGGGGCCTTGATTTGGTGGGAAAGATAAATCCCTCATCTTCTAATGGACATAAGTTCATTCTGATTGCTACTGAATATTTTACTAAGTGGATTGAAGCAGTGCCTTTAACAACAGTGACATGAAAACAAATATCATCATTCATCTTGAATCATATAATATGTCACTATGGAGTTCCTATGACCATTATCACTGATAATGGAAGACCATTCAAAAATCATGATGTAAAAGAGCTATGTGAACAGTTTCATATCCAACATAGGTTCTCTATTCCATATTATCCACAAGGTAATGATCAAGCTGAGGCATCAAACAAAACTATCTTTAAAATCTTGAAGAAAACAGTCAATGAAGCTGGAAAAGACTGGCACATTCAGCTAAATCCTGCTCTTTGGGCATACCGAACTAGCATCCCCACTCCAACAGGGGCAACTCCATATTGTTTGGTCTATGGATCAGAAGTTATATTACCTATAGAAGTAGAGATACCTTCTCTATGAGTATCCTTGCATGGTCTTATACCAGAAGAACAGCAATGAGTCTCTCGACTCCACGAACTAGAATTAATTTAGGAACATCACCAAAATGCAACAAAACATTTGAAATTATATCAACAAAGAATGGAAAGAAGCTATAAAAACAGAGTCAAGCCATGTATTTTCCAGATTGGGGATATAGTTCTAAGGGAGAATCCAAGAAATCGGCAAGACTGAGAAAAGAAGGGAAAATTTGAACCGAATTGGCTACGACCTTTTGTCATAGTAGAAACATATGGATCAGGAACATATAAGTTATCTACTACTGAAGGTGATTGGTTTGATGAACCTATCAATTCTATCCATCTCAAAAAATTCTATGCTTGAGATATAAAGTCCTAAAAAAAATCAACAAAAAGCATATACAATCCTGAAAAAATCAACAAAAAGCATATAAAATCCAAAAAAATGCAATAAATCTAGATGGTGAAAACTTGGTAAATAGGTGCTATCTAAGAAGTAGATTCCTCCATCTATGAGATCACTTTGAACACCTATCCACTACATCATATCACATCTATCACTTTCATCATATCCTAGCTTATCCATTCCATCTTTCACATCCATTTCTCTTAACCATTTAGCAAGAAATATGCAACTTGTCAATAGTTATAAATCTTTGACATACTTGTTGTAGTCACTGTCTTAGATTTTATCAAATTCAATCAATCTGCATTTGTATCCCGCTATGTTTTGGATCTTGATCAAATCATACATTCATAATAAATTTTTGTTTCCAACTGGGGGCAAAATCCTCTTTCCTTTTGCTAAGGTGATCTTTTGAATCTTTGAAAATCCTAAAACATTAAAAAAACTTAGAAAAACCAAAAAAATGCCTACGATTTTGAAACAGATAACGAGCAACAAAGCAATGAAGATCAAGGCATTTCATCAACAACTGAATCATGAAACTATAAAAAGAAAAGAATCAATCCACAAGCTATAAAGGATTATCAAAGATCATTTTTCAAGATGATTATATCAGTTAATGACCATAAGAACATGTGAATCACATACAAGATTCAATGTTTGTATCTTGATTTTATTGCTAGTCATGTACTCTATGCGACTCAAGGATGTCCATGACTAGAGAAGCTATGATGGGGCATGATTATTTTCTTTGATTGTTGTCTGTGGTTTATCTCTTACTATGGTATGAACTTGTCTCAGGATATGATTGCCAAAAGATCAAGGAGGACGTTCCAAGTCATGCATGAAATGGGATAATCCTTATCTGTTTTGCAAGCAATACTCAGGTCAACTTGATTCATTATATCAAGTTGCTTGTATTAACTTGCTATATCAAAATCCATGTAAGCAATACTTAGGTCATCTTGAATCATTATGTCAAGTTGCTTTTATTTTCTTACAACAATCTAAAGCTCAATGATGAAATCAAGCACTGTTACAAGATAGCATATGAAGAATGGCAGTACAATTTTTAGTTAGATGATTTTGGATTAGTTCATTATTCATTTGCATTATAAGAATTCATGGTCAGTTGCATTATAAGCATATCATTTCATTCACAGATCAATGGTCATAAATAAAGATTGAGTATAATTGGACAAACAGAAACAATTTGCATTTAATCATTATAGGTGCATTCATTTTAGAATCATTTTAAATCATTATCCATTTCATTTAGTTGTATATAAATCATTTGCATTAGTTTGCATTTAATTAAGTGCATTTCATTCATCATGTAGTTTATCATCATTATTATTTATCATTTTATAACGATCATTTAGTTGCATCTTTGTACTTAAATTCATAATCATCATAAACATATAAAATCAAAAACATTTCATATAGATCATTTACATCATCATCAAAAGAAAAATCAATCATTCATTTGCATTTCCATATAGATCATTACATTCATATCATTTAAGTTAGAAATCATTTCCATTTGCATCCAAGATCATCGAAAATCAATAAAAGCATTTATCATTGCATCATCATAATGAAAAGAAAAGATCATTACATCATAAATATAATCACTGCATCCATATAATCAAAGAATAAATATCACCATCAAATAGAGTAACATGCATATAAAAAGAATCATCATATAGAATCCATGTCTGCATATAGATCATCATAAAACAATAAAAGTCCAAGTTGACAATGATATCAAATAAACAATACAAATGCCTCATCAAATACAAATCAAGTCATGGCTATCCTGTACCACTACTACCTGACTCTGTCTGTCTCTGTGGCTATGGAAGATAAGATCCTCTAGATTCCTATCTCCCATGATCACCACTCCTCATAGGAGGTCCCATGACCCCACCACTACTAGTATCCATCAACATAGTGGTATGATAACTACCTACTCTCTAGCTCTCTACAACTACCTCCTCATATCATCGTCGCCAGTGGGAAGTCTCCTTCCCGGCCTGAACTAGTGCTCTAATAGTATTTGCCAAGACAGTACTTGATCCAACCTGCTAAATATGATCAAGAAGACCTTGAGTATCCTGCTATCTCCTGACAACTCTATCCCACTTAGTAATAAGAGTCTGCACCTATGCTCAAACTTGATCAATTTGTGCTCTCAGAGTGTCAATAGTATCCTACCCTAGCACATCATGCTTTGGTGCATCCTGCTCTAGCATATCATGCTCTGGTGCAACTTACTCTGGTAAATCTTGTTGTGGTGCATGAACCCCAATCCCCTCACCACCAACCTATCAAACTGTTGGAATCTTAGTTCGAGTAACTCTCTAAACCCATCATCTAATTAGGGGAACATGATCCTAAAGATCCTCATCATCTCCACCATGCATTGCAATAACCCTAGGATCTAGCTAAATCTGTCCAAAATCAATGCCTACTCTGCAACCCCCATCTAGTTCCATCACCCTACCTCCTATCAATGGCAACCCTCTCAATGATCTCATGCTTGTCCTGCCATGCTCCCTCCCAAACTATCCAACATCTCTCCCGCCCATAGGACGTACTCTCTCAATCCTGCCAGCTGGTCCAAACGGTCCTCCATGAACTCTCAAATGACCTCCCCTCTGTCTAGGTCTCCTACCACCACCACCCCCATCCCCACCCTCATCTCCACCTCCCCCAGCCTCATGAACAACTCTAAGCTCTCATTTCTATCTACATATCCTAGTAATTAGATCATCTGAGTCATCCTCATCATCTCTTGAACTAGGAGGAGGATCTGCTAGATAAGTAATGCGAGGAAATGGATGAGCTAATATATACTAGGCATAATATGCAGTAACCTCAGGATCAAGAATGTGTAATCTCATATCATAAGCCTTTCTCTGAGTACCAACAAACTCTGCATGGTCAATCTCAAATGACAAGGAAGGTCCCCAATCTCACCTATCTTTGTAATGCCAAGCATATATCATCACACCAGTAGGCATAGGCTAGATGATACCAAACTGTCTCAAAATCTGACCAATCAACTATCACTCAACAATAAAAGGTGTCCAACCAATGAGATATCTACTCTGTATAATAAATGGTAATGCTTGTGCATCATCCATCCATGGCTCACAATCAAGATATGGTCTCCAAGTAATGTTGGCCAATGAATATAGCGCCCAATGCCAATACTCCATCTTACCCAGCTTATGTTGAGTAAGGATACCTACATAAAAATACACATATGGCTACCTCTCTCCATGCACTCTATGATGGATAGGACGGATAACAGCAATGTGCTCCCCGCACCAGATCTACAATAAAGTGCATCCAGTAGACAAACTCGCACTCTCATCATACACTACCTGGTGAAGATCATGATATAAGTGTGCCAGCATGCAAACACCCAAAGCATATCGAGTATGATGTTGCATCATACTTAGGAGAATCTCACCCCATACAACTGAAAAACCTCATGATCTCCTATCAGGACATATAAATCCTCCAATCAAACCAACAAGAATAACAAGAAGAGCCTCATAATACATCACCATATCAACCCATCTAATCTCTCCTCTACCAATGCTATGATTAGCGAACAGGGCTCTACAAGCCTCTATCCCAACCCAATCCTGATAATCATATTGCACAAGCTCACTAGTCACTGGGATATACAAAATCTTGTACACATCCTCAAGAGTCACACTAATCTCACCCGTCAGCAAGTGGAAAGTGTTATGCTCGCTGTACCATCTCTCGGTCAATGTCATCAATAATCCAATATTATGCGTAATCTCAGGCATATACAATAAATGGTGTAAACCATAGGCATTTATATCTCTAATCTCAACTTGGGTCAACTCCGGAAGTAAATGATGCACTGCGGGTAATTTCTCCCGACACTAGAGAACATCAAGTTTCTCCTATTTTGTCAAGAGAAATCAATCAAATCAAATCAATCACCAAATCTATCTCTCTGTAGCTAGGAATTCGGAAATCATCAAAAGCAAATCAATACTAATCTAGCTCAATCACAAAAGCTCAAATGCAATGATCAATCCTAAACACACTCAATAAAGACATGAAAGCAAAACATTCAAAACTAAAAACTAAGCAAACCAAATGTAGATCTGAATGCTTCCTTCATGCAACTCCATTGTCCTTCTTTCTTCTCCAAATATCCTATGTTTATGGATCTCACCTTCAAGTGCATACACGTGAGATGAAAGCAGGTAGATAAGAGAGTGGCACAAGAGTACTCGAAGCGTAATTGATTAGAAATTTGATAATTTGATTATTCTCATTAGTTGGGATTGAAGAAATTCATCCAAATTATAGAGAAATTGGAGAAAAAGGATCAAATTAGCATGATTCAATTCAAATGGAAATTGCAAATCAAAAATGACAAATTATGACAATTATGCACTTTCTATGCAAAATTTGATTGATTGATAATTCATGACAATTTATGACAAATTTCTATGTCAAAATTGATTGATTGTCAATTATGACAAATTATGACAAATTGAAATGTCATTCCCATGAAATTAGGAGATGAAATAGGAGGGAATAGAAATTAGATGAAATAGAAATTAGGAAATTAGAAAAAGAGGAAAATTAGGAATTTGATGAAAATTAGAAAATTAGGAATTAGGAGAAATTAGGTAAATTAATGAATAATTTGTCATTTATTAATTAATTCACAAAAAGAGGAATAATTAGCCAATTAAATGAAGATTTAATTGCGACATGAAGACTTAGGATAAATAAATAATTTATTAATCCTAGAGGAAGAAATGACAAACAAGGTTAAATGATTAAATCATGAAACCCTAGAAGATGAATTAGCAATGCAAGGATGACAATTAGGTCATGATTGAAGATAATTAATGTTGATTTGATTTAATCATGATTCTGACTTGATAAATGACCAATGTGACGAATGATTTGATTGATAAATGTGCCAATTGACGAGGAATAATGACTAATTGATCCAAATTGACATGATTGAGAAAGACGACGATCGATGACAAATCGATCTCAAAATGACAAAGTTGACAAGAGGACAAGGATCAAAGACAAAATAGATTGCAAGACAACCAGATTGAAAATGACCACAATCGATGACAAATCAATCGCAAAATGATAAGATTGAAAAGAGGACGACGATCGATGACAAATCGATCGCAAAATGACAAGATTGATAAGAGGACAACGATCGATGACAAATCGATCGCAAAATGACAAGATTGATAAGAGGACAACAATCGATGACAAATCGATCGCAAAATGACAAGATTGATAAGAGGACAAGACCCTAATTAGGATTGACGATGTCCAAAATGATGACAAATGAATACGCACATTGATGCGACAGGATAAGATTGACCAAAATCATGACTGAAGATTGTTGTCAATAAGACCAAATTCAAAAGTGAGACAAATGAAGAATGTAGAAGAATGACTCGATGCTCGAAAATGATAAAAACCAAGTGCGTGACATAGGAGAAATGTTAATGTGATGCAAAAACCTAAAATAAGGCAATGCGTCAATGTTAAAGTATGACTCCGCACGCGTTGACCATTTTTAGGTGTCTACATTTTGCCCCTCTTTAAGACAATGCGATTCTAAGCATTGTTTCAAAGAACAATAACGAAAAATGCCCCAGACACTGACAATGACATATGCATGCCCCCTTGAGGAATTGGCCGGAAACATGTAGAAAAGAGGCCAATTGATTGATAAAAATGATAGGATCGAACGGACTGACAATCAAAGATCGGATGCATGAAGGACAAGCAATTGATGGTGAAAAAGACCATGACCAACATAAGATGGAGAGGGTACACATCCATCTATGCACTAACAAAGATCTATAAATGAGACCAAGAGAGTGAAAATTGCTCATTTGCACTAGCCAAAGAGGAGAATTTGTTGCTCTGGAAAAGAACACTTGCAGAGAGATGGCGAGCATTCCAATGGTGGATCACCTCAGAGAACATGTATGCACCTATAGACGACCTGATGATGCAGGAGCAGCGGTATGTATCTCAAAAATCCATATTATCAATTTCATGAATTTAACTTGCTTGCAGGAAATTGCGGAGCCCACAGGGGATGCAAAAACTGACTTCTGCGCTTGTGTAGGGTGAATTCTATGCTTGTGTGAGGTCTTCTATGCTTGTGTAGGGGTACATAGGTGTAGGTTGCATGACACAGGCGCAAGAGTCTTGACATAGGCACAGTTGTGCATTGGCAACTTAATTTTGGTCCAAAATGGCAAGCAAATGATCCAAAAAAGGGGGATAAGAATAGGATAGGTCAAAATAGATAAAGAACACCCTGACTTGGCCAATGAAACAAGGAAATGCACCCCATAGGAGAAAACCCTAATACTAACAAAATATGCCCCAATTGTGATGCATAGTCGACAGTATCCATTGATCACGCGGGAGAACCGACCAGACTGCTTCATGCTACGACATAGACTCAAGAGCACAGACAGAGATACATTAGTAGGACTTGGGATATATTACATCACATTCATGCCTGAGATTAGGGCAAACATAGGATTTCTTACTGCATTGGCAAAGCAATGGCATTCAAAGATTTCCTCATTCCATCTGGCGACTGGAGAGGCGACTATGACACTAGAGGATGTATGGCGCATCCTCCGCATTCCGATTCATGGGGAGATGGTAGAGTATGACCCAGTGATAGGGAGAGATGTGTTATAAAGATTATTTGAGTGCGACATAGATGATTTGGATATCATAGAGAGGGAGATTGGCTGGGAGAGCATGGCATTAGAGTATGATCGGTGATATGTGGTGATAGCAGTGGTGATAGCATGCCTACTAGTAGGAGACAGATGAGGACATGGATTTCCTATTGGATGGGGAAGAGTGCTAGAGCGGATGGCGACAGAGGGGACGGTGTACGCATGGGGACCATGTGTACTGGCTATGCTCTATTTTCAGTTGCATCAGATAGCATATCAGGGAGTTTAGACTTTGAGTTGCGGAGTCACATTGTTACAGGTATGGGCATTTGAGCACATAGCTATATGTTGACCGATTACAAAGAGATAGGTAGTACCACACCGACCATATGTGTATTGCTATGCGGGAGCACTAAGACAGGGTCCATTTGGATACATATTGTATTGGCGACACGAGCTAGATAGATTGAGAGAGTTCACATGGAGGCCATATCTTGATTGCCCTAGATGGTCAGATGATCATGATGAGCTATCGTATTGCAGATAGGAGAGATACCTAATTGGGCGACCAGTGAATCACTAGAGAGTGATTGAGATGTACCTACTAGAGAGAGTCAAATGATAGTTTGGAGAGAGGCAGGATGTACCTAGAAGGACTACACAGTTTGCCCAATCTCACAGAGAGACGAGTTAGTGGGGGAGTATGATTCAGCCACACATAGCTACAGCAGAGACAGTGGGATTGGAGGTCAGATGTGGTCGACACCGGGATGACAAAGGAGTATGAGAGATGGTTTGCATGACGACGGCCAGTGCCATTGATGGATCTAGACATTCCAGTACCTAGGAGACAGGAGGACTTCCCACTCACTGGAGAGGAGGGAGATGAGGAGGATGAAGAGGATGAAGGTGGGGATGAGGATGAGGGGGATGACAAGGATGAAGATGATGATAGGGATGAAGAGGATGAGCCAGACTTAGTTGATCAGGAGACATTGCAAGATATACCCATAGAGCCAGAGACAGCTAGCATAGAGGAGATGGAGATGTGCAGGGCTACCATAGCGAGTCAGCAGGATCACATTGCGACATTAGAGAGACAGAATGCCATCTTGAGGATAGAGCAGGATCAGTTCAGAGTGAAGATAGCCAGACTCACAGCAGCTCGAGATATAGCAATAGCGCAGGCATAGCGAGAAGAACAGAGAGTCACTGAGTTCATTGGATCAATTAGAGATACCAGTGCACATGAGATGGCACAGATGTCGGTAGAGATCGGAGAGGAGATACGCCATTGGAGGACACTATATGAGAGTGCAGTTCCACCAGAGTAGAGAGTAGCTTCATATTGGGCACGATCGAGGACAGAGAGTAGGGCACGCTCTCGGAGGTCATTGAGCAGCATGGGGGTGAGTGGACCTATGAGACCACCACAGCCAAGACCACAGATAGGAGGGACATCATCCATGAGATAGGGTAGGGATGAGGAGGATAGAGGGAGCACCCAGTGATAGAGGCACATGCTCCTTATGACAGACAATGGACATTATGTAGTGTGACTTGTATGTAGTCAGCCTACGGGCCATACTTAGGACAAACAGTCCAATTTTGTACTCTGATGTTATTTTGATATATTATATGATATGCATCTATATGAGGGGATGCAATGTGTTATGACTTATGTTATTTTTCCATGTATGGATACGTTTTTATGTATTTTTGATGCATTTATAATATGAACTGGATAAAATGCTTGATGTAATGCGTGATGTGATGTTTTGAGATAATGCAAATGTACTAACCAATGAATGCAGGATGTAGCATATGTGTGTGGAGATCGGAGCACTAAACCAAATTGACTATCCGAACTGATGAAAGAAATGTTAGTAAGAAGAAATGAGATAGAGGACAGTTAGAGATGAAGAAAAACTTGCTTTCAGTAATGCACTTTGTAGGTGAGAACCTTTATTTTAATATAGCAAAATGGATGCGTAGCATCATGGCATTGAAGGCCAGAGCTGAAATGCAACCCTTTTTGCAACAGACACATTGCAGACAAAAAACAATCACAACAAAAAAAGAAAGGGACCATGAACCATCCCAGTCACTCTAAATCACTCAGTGACAACATCAAGCAACATAAGAACATGATCCAAGCCAAAGATAAATCAAAAAAAGATAAGATGCACAAATTCAAACAAATCAAACAAACATCTTGATCTTCATTGTCAAAAGTTGAAAGTGTTGATAAGACGATCATGCTGTCTGGTTTCGAGTATACCACACCCTGTATAAGACCCATGATAGTAGAAACAAGGACAAATGATATTATTTTGATACTGATTGATTGAGATGACAATGTTGATCAATTTGAATGTCTAGTTTAATTGAAAAAGTGTATCTGTGAATGCATGATTCTATTAAAGCACAATGTGTGATTGCGTGTCATTGGAGGATGCTCAGTGATCTGTCTTATGCACAAAGGGGGTAATTTATTGCAAAATGCGTGTTTTTGTGAGTTTTATAATGTTTTTGTTCATTTTTTTTAGGACTTTATTTGATTTTTAGGGATTTTTTCAGGACATTATTTGATTTTTATGGATTGTTTTTCAGGACATTCTTTGATTTTTATGGATTTTTTTTTTCAGGACATTTTTCAATTTTTTTTTTTTGAATTATTTCAGGACATTTTTCAATTTTTTTTTTGAATTATTTCAGGACATTTTTCAATTTTTTTTTGAATTATTTCAGGACATTTTTCAATTTAAAAGTTCTAGTGATTGATCATGACAAGGGGAACGCACCCAAGGTGCATCTAAAAGACATATATATATATATATATATATATATAAACTGGGACCAAAACATATGTACAAGAAACTAGAGTATGCAAGACAATGATGTTAACCAATCACAGGCCTGGAACAGAACATCGGATCAGGACAAAGATAGGCATGGTAAACTGGCCGAGAAAAAGCATAGCTAGAGGTCATGACAGATGACGGAGCAATGATCTCATTACTCATGGCACCTGATTGCTAGGTTTTCACCATGGTACTTTCCCAAAGCGCTTGTTTTGCTAGGTTTTCACTAGAGGGAGAATCATTTTTCTTTACTCTTTTGCTCTTTTTTCTTTGTTTTTCACTTTTTTTTGTATTTTCTTGATATTTTTGATTTTTTTTTGTATTTTCTTGATTATTTGGATTTTTTTGTATTTTCTTGATTTTTTTGATTTTTTTGTATTTTCTTTATTTTTCTGATTTTTTTGTATTTTCTCAAGATCATACTTGAAGAAATGCTGATAGAAAATTATGCCCAGTACTTGCGAAGGTGCATGCTATTTACAAGATCAGACAAAGGTTCACCTTCTGGAGTAGCAAGCTGATATGCCCCTGAGCCATAGGCTGTAGTCACTATAAAAGGCCCAACCCAATTAGGTTCAAACTTGCCCTTGATGATGTTAGTAGACTGTGCATTCTTGGGGTTTTCCTTTAAAACCAGATCTCCCACTTCAAAGTGTCGCCCTTTGACTTTCTTATTATAAGAGCTTCAGAGATGGTTTTGATATGCTTGCAAATGTGTCAGGGCTGTCTGACGTTTCTCATCTAACATCTCAAGCTGATGCAACCGAGAGAATCTGTGTGTCTCATCATCAATTAGATGTTGCAAGGAAACATGCAAGGAAGGAATCTCCACCTCCAAAGGTAAAATGGATTTTGCACCATACACCAAGGAATAAGGTGTTGTGCTAGTAGGTGTGCGCATAGAAGTGCGATAGGCCCATAGTACTGGATTCAACTATACATGCCAATCTCGACCAACGTCATTGACAACCTTTTTTAGGATCTTGATAATGGTTTTATTTGATGCTTCGACTTGACCATTACCCTATGGATAGTATGGACTGGAAAAACGATGTTGGATATGAAACTTTTCACAGAGTTCTTTGACATCTTTATACTTGAAGGGTCGACCATTATCTGTGACTACGGTAAGGGGAACCCCATATCTGCATATGATATAATTCAGTAAGAATTTTGAAATTTGCACACCAGTGATATAGGTCATGGGGATGGCCTCGATCCATTTTGTAAAATACTCTGTGGCTGTAATGATGAACTTGTGTCCATTTGCAGATGTCAGATGAATCTTGCCAATAAGATCCAATCCCCATTGAGAAAAGGGCCATGAAGATATGACAGAATGTAGCTCTTGGGCTGGTGCATGAATATAATTCCCATGGATCTGGCACTTGTAGCACTTTTTAACAAAATCATGAACATCTTTTTCTAGAGTGGGCCAATAATACCCAGCATGAATCAACTTTTTGGCTAAGCTAAGACCATTGAAGTGGCCCCCACATATACCATCGTGAACCTTGTGTAAAGTTGTTTGTGCTTCGTCAGAATCCAAACACCTGAGGAGGGTATGGTCAAAGGAATGACGGTAAAGGGTGTCGGCAATGATGACATATTTGGCCGTCTGTCGGATGAAGGCTCAGCGTTGGTTAGCAGAAAGGTTAGGTGGTAAGGTTTGGGATTTCAAATATTGATATACATCATTGTACCATGGGGAGTTAGGGCCAACAAGAATGCACATCACATTTGCCGTTGGAATGTCAAAAGAAGGGACAAGCAATTGTTCGACCAAGAATTCACACTTGTCCATATTATGAGGCATATTCAACATGGAAGCAATCATAGCCATCACATCTACTGACTTGTTTTGCATTCTTGGAACTTGACTGAAATGGATAGCCGTGAATTTTGTCTTGAAGAAATCTACCATATGCTTATAGGGAATAAGCTTCTCATCTTTTGTTTCGTAGTCATCATTGACTTGACGGATGACTAATTGAGAATCCCCATAGACTTGTAAATGTGTGATGTTCCAATGGACCGCTACTCGAAGTCCTATGACTAGTGTTTCATATTCTGCAATGTTATTGGTGAAATGGAAAGTTATTCTATAGGACTTGGGAATAGCATCACCTTGAGGGGTGACAAACAATATGCCTGCTCTGGACCCAAACTTGGTATGGGACCCATCAAAGTATAACTTCCATTCATTAGAAGATGTAAGAGCAAAGACTGATTCATCTGGAAAATCTGTCAACATTGGATGATCATCATAAATAGGAGCCTTTGCAAGTTGATTAGCTATGACTTGTCCTTTTATTGCCTTTTGCTCCATGTACTCAATATCAAATTCACTGAGGATCATAACCCACTTGGCTAGGTGACCCATCAAAGCTGCTCTGCTAAGCAAATATTTCAAGGGATCAATTTTTGCAACTAGCAATGTTTGGTGATTTAGCATATAGTGTTGGAGTTTTTGTGTTGCAAATACCACTGCTAAGCATGCCCATTCAATAGTTGAATAATTTAGTTCATAGCCTATGAGTGTCCGGCTAATATAATAAATAGCTCGCTTCTTGCCGTTCTCATCTTGTTGGGCCAAGAGAACTCCTAGTGTCGTTTCTATTGCAGAAATATACAATATAAATGGCTTTCCTTCTATAGGAGGCATTAGGATAGGCGGCGACAGCAAATAGTCCTTGAGAGCTTGAAACGCTAATTGACATTGCTCAGTCCATTTAAAAGCAACTCCTTTATGCAATAGATGCTGGAATGGATGACATTTGTCTGCTAATTGAGCTATAAAGCAGCGGATTGATTGGAGCTTTCCTTGCAGACTTCTTAATTGTCGGAGATTGGAAGGAGGAGGCATATCCATTATTGCTTTAACCTTGGCTAGGTCGACTTCGATGCCTCGATGAGAAATAATGTATCCTAGTAATTTGCCAGCTGTGACACCAAAGACACACTTTTTTGGATTGAGTCTGAGCTTGTAGGTCACCATTCGGTCAAAGATTGGGCCCAGGATGGCTAAATGACTATCTCTTGTGACAGATTTGCATAACAAGTCATCAACATAGTCCTCCATCAAAGTATGCATGAAATCATGAAAAATTGTTGTCATCACTCTTTGATATGTTGCCCCTACATTTTTAAGGCCAAAGGGCATCACATTCTAGCAATAGGTACCCCAAGCATAGGTGAATGTTGTCTTATGTTGATCTTCAGGAGCAATGCAAATTTGGTTATAGCCAGAGAAACCATCCATCAATGAGAGCATCTCATATCCAGCAGTCATGTCGACTATTATGTCTATGTTTGGCAGTGGAAAATCATCTTTAGGACATGCTTTATTGAGATCCCTAAAATCTGTACAGATTCTGATGCCCCCAGTTACTTTGCTAACTAGTACCAAATTCAAAATCCAGTCTGCATAATCAATGGGTCTAATAAAGCCCACATCCAATAATTTTTTCAGTTCTACCTTGACCAAAAGAACCACCTGGGGATGCATCTTTCTAAGTTTATGTTTGATGGGCTTGGCATCTGCTTTCAATGGCAAGTGATGAAGGACTAATTTTGGATCAAGGCTAGGCATATCTACATAGGACCATGCAAAGGTGATCTTCTTCTCAAGAAAGAAATTGACAAAATCTATCTTTTCCTATTTTGATAGAGAAGCAGCAAAATGAATGACCTTAGGGTTGTCAGGTGTACCCAAATTGATTTCCTTAGTCATTTCCACAAGCAATGTTGATTTGTCTTGACTTGATAGGGGTATGTCCACTCTTCCACCTTTGGGCACCTCAGAGAGGTTTTCACCCGCTGGTACGTCTTTTATTTTTACTTTTGTATGATCAGAGAGTGCCTTACGGTTTTCACTCAAAGACCTATTCTTTTGATTTTTTTCTTTTTCTTTTCTTTTTTCATTTTGATGACTGGAAGATGGAGTTGACTCCCCAAAATATGCTGTGGAATCCAAATCAATAGCAAATCCTACCTTATGATCACCTTGTGGTATGCCTTCCCATAGTCCAAGGAATTCTGCAATTGCTTCATTGTTTTCAAAATGATCCAATGTGAGTGGTTCTTGTTGGTCATATTGGATAAGCTGGGGATAAACGAGGGGCATGTCATCATCAGTTTTTAGGAGAGAGAGGGATGAGATGGTAAAGATGTAAACATCCGTGGTATCACTCTCAGAGCTGCTAGTATCCGATTCGAAGCTTGGGTCCTAGAATGACTCTATCCAAGCATTAGGACATGTTTTAGGAAGGGGAATTATTTTATGTTTGTCTTCCATAGGCAAATTATCAGGGTTGAGGAAAATATTGTCAAGGGCATAGGATCTAGAAGAAAAAGAACTCCACTCCCATTCATTAGAATCAGTTTCGGGTCAGGTATCCTCAGGTGTTATTTCATCATCAGAGTTACGCCCTTTTCCACATGTGGTTACTTTGGTAGATGAGGATCCAATTCACAATGGTACAAAACCTAACCCTAAAGTTGGAGGTCGCATCTTGGGTATAATAGGTTCTAGCCTTCCCTTCTTGTCTGGGCCTAAGCCACTACAACAATCATATCCTTTCTTCTGCAACATAGTAAATCCTTTGTCGTACCATTCCACTAGCAACCTAATAGGTGGGGTCTTAGTTGGATCCTTATAAAGCCAGTCTATGACATCATCATCTAAAGTTTCTTTTTCAAGTTCACCCCATCTTGTAAATGTAGTAGGAGGCTGATATTGAATAACCACCTTAGGTTCCTTTTGCAACAAATGTGGTTTTCCATATGATTTTTGAGATATTGGTAAATTCTCGATGAGGAATGTTTGATCCATTGAATATTCTCCGCATCCTTGGTCCTATATCTTCAATTTTCCTTTGACAACATCTAACAATTCATTAGGATCCACATAACTATTTGATTTGGCTTCTCTATTGACTGGGACTTGCTACTGCAGAGAATCCTTTAAGGCAGCACAAAATTGAAATGGATTAGGATCTCCTAGAATTTTTATCTCAGTTCCATTGTAAGGATATTTTAAACATTGATGATAGGTGGATGGAACTGCTTTCATTGCATGGATCCATGGATGACCAAGAATCATATTGTAAGGGAGATCGAGGTCTAAGACCTGTAAAAAAGTGCTTTCTGTCACTGGACCGACTCTGATAGGTAAGGTAATTATCCCTTTAGATGGGCACTTAGCATCATCATATGCTTTGATTGTTATTCTTTTGGAAGCATCAATGTCATTTTCT